>NC_025993.2:177960128-178175782 GCF_000442705.2 Elaeis guineensis | reverse complement strand
TTGGCATTATGACCATTGTTATCTTTATTATATTATCGATCTTAAATTATTATTAATATTGTTACCATCATCACGTTTCGTTACATCATTGCTGCTATTGTCACTATCTCCGCTAATCATTAATCAGCAGTGCTATCAAAATCATTACCATCTCTACTATTTTTATTACTATTATCATTATTTTTATTATTATCATCATATTTATTTTTTAAAATAATTAATAATAATAAATATATATTATTTTAAAAAATTAAAATTAAAAATAATTTTTTATTTTATTATTTTTAAAAATAAAAAAATGAAAGTGATATTAAAAGGTATCTAGGACACCGGCCATCTCAATAGGAGGTGATAAACAAAAAATTCGAGTGGGCAACTTCCCAGAAAAAACGAGGCATGAAAATTCCTCTAGACTGTTAGCGTATATGCACCTTATGAATGCAGAAATCTTGGGAAAGAACAAGAGGTTTCAGGTTTTGTAAACCTATGAATGAGTAAATTATCGATCTGGGAAATTGCAGTTGCTTGATTAGATCAATTTAGGAATAAGATGGGGAGAAATAATTGACTGAATAGCTAAATCTTGGATTGATCTCATGGAGAGGGCCAAATTGCAAGCAGGCTCCAATAATGAAACATTGTAGAAGGTTTTAATAGTGGATTTTTTTTTTTTTTTAGCCAAGCCTGTATGCGTATGGCATTGCAGAAGAAAACTTCAACAGAATGGAATCATGAGATGCTTCCTCCTAACTTTAGTGGGGAACAACATTGATGCCAACCCACATTGCAGAGGGGCCACTCCAGAGATGAGTGTGCCGTAACATTAATCATAAAGCCATGGGAGTAAAGCTATATATTGCATGCAATGTTCAAAGATAAGCTGTTTGCCGACATCCAAGAATTAATACTTAGCCTGACCAACAATTATTAAGAGTTAACATCTAGCTTTAATTATAGAGCAGTAGATAAACAGCTAAATACCACAATCGGTAATTCAACTTCTAAGTCATAAGAAAACATAGAGAAGCTATAACTGTTTAGACTGAACAGAGGACTATGAAGATACATAGACTCATTGATGAAATTAATACAAGTTAATGTTTACTATGTCACAGTTGCTTTATTTATGAAGCTTTTTTTTTTTTTTTCCAGTTACATTTACGAAGCTTTTTTCCAGAACTAGGAGAGGAAAAAAAAATGGGTAATGTTGCGGCCAATCGCCTCGTCGCCCGATCGCCGGGAAGCGTGCACCTGCAAAAGGAAGTCCGCACTGACCGGAGGCGGCTCCGGTGGGGACCCTCCGACGGTCAAAGTCAGAGAGGTGACTGGGCAACAGTGAAATGCAGACAGGAGCTCTGAGAGGGAGAGAGAGAGAGAGAGAGGGGCGAGCCTGCGTATGTGGAGAGAGACGGGCGGATCCCCCTTTGCACTGTTGCCTTCCCCGGTATATATAGTGGAGCACGGTATGGCGCCATCATTAATGGCGCGGACAAGTGAGGAACTGTCAACTCACCGTAGGCTGTCAGAGCCGCCGTGAAAATGTCACGTCGCCGTGTAGCCGTCTAATCACCAGGGTTGACCCGGTTCTCGGCGGGACAACGCCCCTAGGTGACCGTGCCGCATGTCCGTGTCAGAGCTGACAACGTCTGGCGGCCGTACGGCGGTTGTGGAGTCGGCCGACCCAGGGTCGGTGGCCAGCAGAGTGGCGTCGGACTCCTCCGTCGGTCGGCGAGCTTCATGTGGGTCGGCTAACGGACCTCTGGGTTTGGTCGGTCGGGAATGGACCGTGGAATGGCCGCAGTTAGCCGCTGATGGCGTCCGTCGGCCTGTCGCCCGACTTATGATCGGCCAGGCAGAGTCGTCCGTCGGGTCGTCGGTTAGTCGGCCGGGCTGCCAGGTCGGGCCCTCCGATAGTCGGTCGGGAATGGACCGTGGAATGGCCGCAGTTAGCCGCTGATGGCGTCCGTCGGCCTGTCGCCCGACTTATGATCGGCCAGGCAGAGTCGTCCGTCGGGTCGTCGGTTAGTCGGCCGGGCTGCCAGGTCGGGCCCTCCGACGACGGTCGGTCGGGCTGCCAGACGGTCGGGGCCCTCCGACAGACGGTCGGTCGGTCGGTGGGTATCCCCCAACAGTTGCCCCCCTCCACTCCCAAGTCGGGTGGAGAGCTGGTCGATGCCTTCATTCGGGTAGCAAGGCCGGACGACTGGGAGTGGATTTGTCGCATGTGCAGATCCGACCGTACCGCCGGCTGATCCGTTGTCAGACATCTCACGAATCCCAGTGATCCGAACGTCTAGTCGATGCCCGGAAGTCGCGCCGGCGTCAGGTGTCAGACGCCACGTCTTGTCGTTGTCAGCCGTCACGTCGGTGCCAGAAGATCGGGGTGCGGACGATACCGCATCAGTCGGATCGGATATTCGGCGCCGATCGTGGATGAGGCGTCCCATCGGGAACGCGGACCGGCGCGGGCGGCCGACGGCGGAGCCAACCCCCGCGCGCCGCGTGTCAAGGTGGTTGGCCGGCGCCCGCTCCGGCATTTAATGCAGGCGGTGCGGGCGTCCCGGGGCGAAGCGCGCCGAATCCTTAGCCAACCGGCGGGCGCCACGCGTCGCGCATCTGGGGGACCTTGGTCGGCGCGGGAGCATCTCGGCCGTCGGTCGCCCTATATATATAGGACCTCCCAGACCCTGACCCACATTTGCCATTTGCTGGGGAAACTCTGTCCGGGCGATTTTTCGGTCGTCGCGGGCAGAGCTCTTCTCTACTTCCGGAGGGTCCCATCGGGTTCGTGGTCCTCCTTCCCCTTCTTGCTTTCTTCCCTCCTTTCCTTTCTTTCGTTCCTGCACAATGACCAGGAAACCGACTCAGGGAGCTCGGTCGGGGAACCCGACCGACGACACCCGATCGGCTCCGGAAGATGAGGCCTCCTCGCTTTCGGGGCCGAACGTCGATCAGCTTCGGGAGCACTATCGCATCCCGGAGCAGTTTCGGCTCTATGCTCCAGGGGCCGGCGGTCGGGTCAACAACCCTCCGCCCGGCGACCTGGGGCTGTACGTTGAGGACCTTCGTGCGGGTCTTCGACTTCCGATTCCGGAGTTCGTCCGGAATCTGCTTGATTACTACGGACTCTGTCCGGCGCAACTGGCGCCGAACTCTGTCCGGCTAATCATTTCTTTCGCGCTGTTGTGTCAGCTCTTGCCGACCAACCCCGCGTTTCCCTCTTCCGGGCCTTCTTCGTGCTCCGACCCCACCCTAAGGCCCGAGGGTGGTGGCTCTTCAACCCCCGGAAGGGTCTTGCCTTCATAACCGGTCTTCCATCGTCCATTCATGGATGGAAGAACCAGTTTTTCTTTGTTTCCTCTTCCTCCTCTTGGGGCTTTCCTTCTCGCTGGGGTGTACCCCGAACTGAGGCCAACGACAACAGTCGGGTCGACGTGGACGACCGGGAGGACTTCCACCGACTCAAAGACATGTTGGTCCCGAAGCAGAGGGAGCTTGTTACCGGAGCAAGCTCTCTATGATGCCGGCCTGAGTCTGGTCCCCCGAATAGGTATCGCCCGATTCCTCAGCTTTTCTTTTTGTTCGGCTTTAGGGTAGTTCCGGTCCGGCCTTTAACAGTGGTCGGTTTTGCAGGGACACCGTCGAGGATGAGGCCGACCGACGCCGAAATTCGTCAGTTTGCCGCCGCGAGGAAGAGGCCAGCGTCGGGGGCAGGCCCTTCGCGCCCTTCCAAGAGACCAGCCCCAGTCCCGCCAACCGTGGAAGCGTCGGCGACCGAGAGGTCGGAGCCGATTATAGCCCTCGCGGCTCCGACCGTCCGAGTCGAGGAGAGGCCGACCGAGGAAGTGGCCGAAGGAGTGTCGGCGGTTTCGCCGCCGCGGGTGGAGCCGGATGTCGTTCGGGAAGCCGAACATCGTCCGGAGGCATCCGCTGGCGCAACGGGGGGCGCCGGGTCGAACTCCAGCGTCCCATCGCTGCCAGCCCCGTCGGTCGGGGCAGCTGATCGGGGGAAAGCCCCGATGGAGCCCTCGGAGGAGGAGAGATCAATGCCCCAAAGCGCATACTACCCCGAGGGTGCATCGGCCTTGGCCGATCACAACCTTGCGAGGAGGTTGTGCCAGGGGATCCTCCTCCCTACCGACGTTCAGTCGTTGCGATCTCGGCAGGTGACCGAGATGCTGTCGCGGTTCTACCCGTCGATGGTGGAGGTAAGCTTCGCGTCCCCTTTTCCCTTAAAAATTTTTGCTTGCCACATAATTCTGACAAAGCTTTTTTCCGTCGGCAGCTGATCTTCACCATGTCCGAGTTGGAGGCCGGATACCGAAGGTTCGGCGACGTTCGGGCAGCCTTCAAGGAAAGGTCGGCGGCGGCCGAGGCCGAAAGAACGATGCTAGTCGACCAGCTACAGGAGTCGGTCGACCGGGAGGCCAAGTTGACGGACGAGGTCTCCCGGCTTATGGCCGAACTGAAGTCGGCCAAGAAGGAGGCCAAGCACAAAGGCCGGGTCGTGCGTCGTCTTCGACGCGAACGGGACAGTGCCACCTCCGAACTCCAAGGGGAACGCGAGCAACTTCGGGTCAGCCTGGGGAAGCTCGCGGAAACCGAAGAGGACTTGTCCATCGCCCAAATCGACGCCGAAATTGCCAGGGCCGAGGCGGAGTTGGCGAAGGAGGAGCTGGCCCACGTTGAGGACGAGGCACGGTCGGCGAGGGAGTCGGCCGATCGTGCGGTTGAGGACTTCCGGGCCTCCGACCGGTTCAAGGAGGAGATGCTCGAATCGGGCTTCGCCTCCTACCGGGTCGGGTTCGAAGATGGTCGGGATGCCGTCCATGCCTTGTACCCGGAGGTGGACGTCAGCCGAGTCGCGCCGCTACTCGCCGAAGAGGACGGAACCGAAGAGGAGGCCGACCATCAGTCGGGAGACATCATCCCAACGGAGGAAGCCGTCCCGGAGCAGGAGCCGACCGGAGGTCCCTTGCCGACTGAAGGACATCCTTCCGCCGCCGACCCAGCGCCGCTTATGGTCGAGACGCCGATTCTTCCCGATCCTCCGTCGGTCGAAGAGATTATCCAGGACGAATGATCGGTCCAGCCGACTGTCTTCCTTTTGTTTCTTTTTGAAAACACATGTAATCGGCTTCGGCCCGACTTTGTAATTTCTTTTAATCAATGAATGAAATTGTATTCTCTTTTGCTTCTTGTTTGTAATGTTTCTTATCGCTGTAATGTCGAACCCTAGTCGCCAACTTAGAGAAGTCGCCAACTCGGGTAAGTCGGTAGGACTCAACCGGCTTGCACAGCTCCGAAGTAGCTTGTGTCCCGACTTTAGGTCGGTTTTCAATAATTGTAGTCGCTATTCGGGCGCATCTGTTAAGTCGGGATCCGATCGAACCTGGTAAGGTTCGGTAGTCGGACTTCCGTAGATGCGTTCACTCGAACATCGACCGGCGCAGTGTCGGGGGAGCGATAGTAAGTCGGATCCCCAAGCACTTGCGTCGGGTTCTCATGTCCTTCGACAGACGGTGGCGAACCGAGTGTCGTTCAGCCGGCCGCAGGTCGTGTCATGTGATAGACGGTGGTGAGCCGAATATCCCTCGACCGGCCGTAGCCCGGTCGGAATGTCGCGGCAACAGCCGCGTGGGCTTTTAGCCTTTCTTCGGTCGGGGCCCGATCGATCAGTCGGCCGATGGATTCTGCCCGAAAATTCGACCGTAGAAGGAGTACAAACTCCCGTCATCGTAGATGCATCGGTCCGAGTAAGGGGCCGATGTGTCGTCGGTTCCAGGTCCGCGTCGATGCGTCGGGGCTGAGCGCCGATCAGTAGTCGAAGAGTTAGAACTCCGATTTTTCAAACTGAACTTGTATTCCGATGATTGAATTACAGAATTCACTGGTAATACAGCTTCAAGTTGTCGGCGTTCCAAGTCCGGGGAATGGTTTTTCCCTCAAGGGTTTCCAGCCGATAGGCTCTCGGCCCGAAGGTGTCAGCAACCTTGTAGGGTCCTTCCCAGTTGGGAGCCATCTTCCCTTGGTCCAAGGGCTTCGACACCTCCGCCTTCCTCAAGACTAGGTCGCCAGGTTTAAAGAGCTTTGGTCTGACCTTGGCGTTGTAGTACCGGGCGACCCTCTGTCGGTATGAGGCCATTCGGATTTGAGCCTCATCTCGCAGTTCGGGGAGGAGGTCTAGGTCGGCCCTCCGGCTTTCGGAGTTGTCCGGCTCGCGGTACTGCTCGACCCTTGAAGATGGCAGGCCAATCTCGAGCGGGATCATAGCTTCTGTCCCGTAGGCCAAACTGAACGGCGACTCCCCGGTCGGGATACGGGGGGTCGTTCGGTAAGCCCATAGGACGGAGCCCAGCTCGTCGACCCAGAGACCTTTGGCTTCGTTCAGTCGGGTCTTGAGTCCATGGAGCAAGGTTCGGTTCGTCACCTCGACCTCGCCATTGGACTGTGGGTGCCCGACTGAAGTTAGTCGATGACGGATGTGGAACCTGGCGCAGAAGTCCTTGAAGTCTTGGTTGTCGAATTGCCGCCCGTTGTCGGTGATGATGGTGTGCGGCAATCCGAACCTGAAGATGATGGACTTTTGGACGAAGTCCTCCATCTTCCGCTCGGTGATCTGCGCCAAGGGCTCAGCCTCGACCCACTTCGTGAAGTAGTCGATGGCGACAACGATGAACTTCCTTTGGCCCGACGCCGGTGGGAAGGGGCCGAGAATATCGACTCCCCACTGAGCGAAGGGCCACGGAGCGACAAGGGGAGCGATTTGGCTGGCCGGTTGGCGCTGAATATTGGCATACTTCTGGCATGGCTCGCACCTTCGGACCAACTCTGCCGCATCCTTTCGCATGGTCGGCCAGTAGTAGCCCCGTCGCAAGACCTTGAAGGCTAAGGACTTGCCCCCCAAGTGATTCCCACAAATTCCTTCGTGAACCTCTCGGAGAGCGTAGTCGGCGTCGGTCGGTCCCAAACACCTGAGCAGAGGGAGGGAGAACGACCTCTTGTAGAGTCGGCCGTCCATGATCACATATTGTGACGCCGACCATCGGAGTCGCTTGGCCTCCGCGGGATCTTTGGGACTGGTCCCGTCGGACAAGTACCGGACGATCGGGTCCATCCAACTTGGTTCGGACGTTAGCTGCTGCACTTCTTCGACCCGATCAATGCTCGGCTGTTGGAGGTTTTCGACAAACGTCCGACCCAAAGAATCATAGGCCGACGTTGCCAATCTGGAGAGAGCATCGGCACGAGCGTTCTCCGTCCTGGGGATGTGGGAGATCTCGAAATACTCGAGGCGGGCCACGAGATCCTTTACCTTCTGAAGATACTGGATCATGGTCGGATCTCGCGCCTCGAAGTCGCCCTTGACCTGCCCCACGATTAGCTGAGAGTCGGAGAATGCCCGGAGGCTGTCGACGCCCAATTCCTTCGCCATCCTCAAGCCCGCGAGGAGTGCCTCGTATTCGGCTTGATTGTTGGAGGCCTTGAAGTCGAACCGGAGGGCGTATTCGGTGACTACCCCGTCCGAGTTCGTGAGCAGGAGCCCGGCCCCGCTTCCCTGAGCGTTGGAGGCTCCGTCGATGTGAAGTACCCAGGTGGAGATCGGGTCCCGCTCAGAGACCGAATCTCGTCCCGGGCCTTCCGCTCCCGACCTTTTGTCGGTCGTCGGGCATTCGGCGATGAAGTCGGCCAAGACCTGAGCCTTCAAGGCAGGCCTCGGTCGGTACTGAATGTCGAACTCGCTGAGCTTCATTGCCCACTTAGCGAGTCGTCCGGATGTGTCGGGTCGGCGCAGTACGGCCCTCAGGGGCTGGTTGGTGAGTACCACGATGGCGTGGGCCTGGAAGTATGGGCGGAGCCGTTGCGCGGAGACGGTCAGGGCGAAGACCATCTTTTCCGTCTCCGAGTATCTGGCTTCGGCGCCGTGGAGCACTTTGCTGATGTAGTAGATGGGCTGATGGGTTCGGCATTCGTTTTCCCGAACGAGCACCGAACTGATCGCCTCAGAAGATGTAGCCAAGTAGAGATACAAGGTCTCCCCGATCTGCGGCTTTACGAGCAGCGGCGGGGAAGCCAAGTACCTCTTCAGGTCTTCAAAGGCCTGTTCGCACTCATCCGACCAAGAAAAACCATTCGTCTGGCGCAAGGTTTTGAAGAACGGGAGGCACCTTTCAGCTGATCGGGAAATGAATCGGCTAAGAGCGACGATTCTCCCGTTCAGTTGTTGGACCTTCTTCTTGGTGTTTGGATGACGCATGGCGAGGATCGCCTCTATCTTCTCAGGGTTGGCCTCGATCCCTCTCCGAGAAACGAGGAATCCGAGGAACTTCCCCGAGGTCACCCCGAAGGCGCATTTGGTCGGATTGAGCTTCATTCGGTGTCGTCGAAGGGTGCGGAAGGTCTCCTCGAGATCCTGAACATGGTCCGGGATCTGCGTGCTCTTCACCAGCATGTCGTCCACATACACTTCCATGTTGCGGCCGATCTGGTCTTTGAAGACCTTATTGACGAGTCGCTGGTAGGTGGCACCGGCGTTCTTCAATCCGAAGGGCATCACCCTGTAGCAGTAGAGGCCCTTGGGGGTCACGAACGCGGTGTGCTCCTCGTCTTCAGGCGCCATCCGGATCTGATTGTACCCGGCGAAGGCGTCCATGAAGCTGAGCAGTCGAAATCCGGACGTCGCATCCACCAGCTGGTCAATTTTTGGGAGTGGAAAGCTATCCTTCGGGCATGCTCGGTTGAGGTCGGTGTAGTCGATACAGATCCTCCACTTCCCGTTGGCTTTCTTGACCATGACGACATTGGCGAGCCAATCGGGATACGTGGATTCGCGAATGAAGCCCGCTTCGAGCAGCTTGTCCACTTCCTCGTCGATGGCCTTCTGCCTTTCTGGGGCGAAGGACCTTTTCTTCTGCCTCACCGGTTTCATCGTCGGATCGATGTTGAGTCGGTGAGTCATTGTTTCCGGAGGGATGCCCGACATATCAGCTGCCGACCATGCGAATATGTCGGCGTTGGCCGTCAGGAGCTCCGCCAGTCGGTGGCGTTCGGCGTCGGGCAATTGAGACCCGACCCAAACTTTTCTGTCGGGATTTTCTCCTATCGGGATCGCCTCGAGCTGCTCGGCCGGCGAACCCCGCTCTTCCTCCTCCCGTTGATCCAGTTTGTCGATTGTCAGGGGATCCTTTGTCTCGTTGCTTTGGGCGGAGATTTGAAAGCATCGTCGGGCGAGCTGTTGATCTCCGCGCATCTCCCCGACTCCGTTTCTGGTCGGGAATCGAACAAGGAGATGGTACGTCGAGACGATCGCCCTGAGAGCGTTCAGTCCGGGTCGCCCGAGTATGGCATTGTAGGCCGAAGGGACTTGGACGACCGCGAAGATGAGGGAGACCGTGCTTTGCCGTGGTTCGGTACCGACCGTCACGGGCAGGGTGATTTCTCCTTCTGTCGTGACGGTGTCTCCGGCAAAGCCGATCAAGGGCGTGGAGACCCCACTAAGTCGATCCGTCGGTAGTCGCATTCGGGAGAAGGTCGAGTAAAACAAAACATTTGTCGAACTTCCATTATCAACAAAAATTCGTTTTACATCGTAATTGGCTATTGTCGCCGACACAACAACAGCATCGTCGTGGGGAGTCTGGATGCCCCGAACGTCGTCTTCCGCGAAGGTGATTACGTCGTTCGGTCGTGGCTTTTTGGTCGGCTCCCCCCCTGTAGACGTCCCCGATCCCAGCCGCTTGGAAATCATGTTGATGACTCCGGCCGTCGGCTAGTTAGTCGGTGCCTCTTCAGTCGGCTGGGGGCATCGATCGGCAGTCGGTCGGGTCGGCGGACCCTTTCGAAACTTGCCGAGATACCCTCGGCGGATGAGATTTTCGATCTCGTCCTTCAACTGGATGCATCGCTCGGTGTCGTGGCCGTGGCTCCGATGGAACCGGCAGTACTTCCGATGGTCGAGGCCCTTTGCCTTCAGAGGCGGAGGCCGTCGCAGGTATTCCTTCCCCTCGATCTCCATCAAGATCTGCGCACGGGGAGCGGAGAGAGGAGTGTAGGAGTCATACCTGGGACGCACCGACCTTGGAGTCTGTCGGCGGGGTGATTTTTGGATCTGTCGGGGTGGAGAAAGCCGACTACCGGCCGGGGGCCGGCTTGGTTCGGCGGGCTCCCGACCTTTTCTTCGTTTCTCCTTCGGACCCCTGGGCTCGACCAAGCGTCGGTCGGACGCTCCTTCGTCCGCGCGCATATACTTGTATGCGCGCTCCAATAGCTCGGCGTATGTTCGGGGGAGGGTCTTGTCCAGAGAATAGGTAAATCGGGACGACCTCAGGCCCCTCTTCATGGCTGAAACCGCCATGTCTTCGTTGAGGTCCCGGACCTCGAGCGTGGCAGCGTTGAATCGCGCCACGAAGTGTCGGAGCGTCTCGTTTTCCCCCTGCTTGAGGGAGAAAAGGCTATCCGACGTTCGCGGCGGCTTTCGGCTGGTGCTGAAATGGGCCACGAACGAGTGCTCGAGCTGCGCGAAGGAATGGATACTGCCCGATCGAAGACCGAAGTACCAAGCCCTGGCAGCCTTGCGAAGTGTGGCGGGGAAACCGATGCAAAAAAGAGCGTCGGTTGCCCCTTGAATTGTCATGAGAGCTTTATAGCTCTCGAGGTGGTCGACTGGGTCGGTGGAGCCGTCGTAGGGCTCCACGTGCGGCATCTTGAACCGACTGGGAATCGGCTCGTCGAGGACCAGTCGGGAGAGAGGTTGGGCGGTCTGGAAGTCGACGTCATTCGAAGACTTCTGGCCGTCCATCTGCAATTGGGCGAGTCGGCGGTCGATCTCCTCGAACCGTCGCTCGTAGTCGTCCGCTCGTCGATGCTGGGAGACCCCAGGAGTGGAGCCTCCGGAAGACTCTGAAGGAGAGGCCGACGGTGTGCGCGGCCGCTTTTCCTTTCTCGCCCGTTCCAACGGGGAAGGAGAGGGCCGCTGGGACCGTCGGTCGTCGCGCCGAGGTCGACCCTCCTCCTCCCCGTGGGAGCGCTGTTGGGAGTGCTCGCCTGGAGGCGGCAGGGGTCGGCGCGACCGTCGGCGGCTGCTCCTGGAAGGCATAGGTCGGGCCGCCGGTTGTTGCTGGAGGCTTTTGACTGCGTCGGTCAGCACGGTAATCTGCCGCACGATGGCCGCAATCTGGGCCTCCGTGGTTACTGCGGGGTGCGGAGAGCTAGGCTCCGCCGCCGGTGGGGGCGGGGAGGCTTCTTCCCGGTGGGAAGAACGCCTTGCCGACCCAGTGATTCTCGATCGTTGAGCTCTTGTCTTTGTCATGCTGTCCCCTACCTGGCGCGCCAATCTGTTGCGGCCAATCGCCTCGTCGCCCGATCGCCGGGAAGCGTGCACCTGCAAAAGGAAGTCCGCACTGACCGGAGGCGGCTCCGGTGGGGACCCTCCGACGGTCAAGTCAGAGAGGTGACTGGGCAACAGTGAAATGCAGACAGAGAGCTCTGAGAGGGAGAGAGAGAGAGAGAGAGGGGCGAGCCTGCGTATGTGGGAGAGACGGGCGGATCGATCCCTTGCACTGTTGTCTTCCCCGGTATATATAGTGGAGCACGGTATGGCGCCATCATTAATGGCGCGGACAAGTGAGGAACTGTCAACTCACTGTAGGCTGTCAGAGCCGCCGTGAAAATGTCACGTCGCCGTGTAGCCGTCTAATCACCAGGGTTGACCCGGTTCTCGGCGGGACAACGCCCCTAGGTGACCGTGCCGCATGTCCGTGTCAGAGCTGACAACGTCTGGCGGCCGTACGGCGGTTGGTGGAGTCGGCCGACCCAGGGTCGGTGGCCAGCAGAGTGGCGTCGGACTCCTCCGTCGGTCGGCGAGCTTCATGTGGGTCGGCTAACGGACCTCTGGGTTTAGTCGGTCGGGAATGGACCGTGGGATGGCCGCAGTTAGCCGCTGATGGCGTCCGTCGGCCTGTCGCCCGACTTATGATCGGCCAGGCAGAGTCGTCCGTCGGGTCGTCGGTTAGTCGGCCGGGCTGCCAGGTCGGGCCCTCCGATAGTCGGTCGGTCGGGCTGCCAGACGGTCGGGCCCTCCGACAGACGGTCGGTCGGGCTGCCAGACGGTCGGGCCCTCCGACAGACGGTCGGTCGGTCGGTGGGTATCCCCCAACATCACCCAAAGAGAAGGCTTCTAAGTCCTCTGGTTCTCAATCTCCAGAATAGAAAATTCTGATGGTTGAAGAGCACGTTGACTCAGTTCAATCGAAGCTTAATGATTCGGAGTCTGAAAATAATTTCAATCAATAAGGGTCTACTGGTGGGAAATCATCTGCTTCACATAAGGAGGGTATGTTATCTTCTGATCACTCATCTCTTTTTAATCGCATCAAGCATGCTATATAAGGACCCTTGAATCATGAGAGCCAGTCGGAATCTTTGGGGGGTGGGATGGTTGATAAAGGGAAAGCTGTGGACATTGGATCGGTCGACGTTGTGAAGGGGCCGAGGGTTAATTCTGATATTTAATCCCATGGGAATTTTATTTGGGAATTGTAGAAGGGCAGCCAAGTCCTCTTTTGTTAACTATGTTAAGATCTTTTTGCGTAAGTATCGTCATGATGTTTGTTGTTTTTTGGAGACACGTCTCTCGGGGGAGGCATTGCCTCATATTGGTCAGATTATGGTTCCAATCTGGCATGTTTATATGGTACTTGTTGAAGGGTTATTAGGAGGTATTATAATTGCTTGGTATAAAAGTTTAGGGGATGTGGAATTTACCCATGTTGATAGGCAAATTGTCTTTGGGTTAGTGTCTTGTCCTAACTCGGAGCTTTGGGTGCTTGGCATGTTGTATGCGAGCACCTCAAGTATTCATCATCGGATGGTTTGGGATCAAGTTAAGGCTATTCAGGGCATTGGTCTTGATGTGATTCTAATTGATGATTTTAATTGCCTTCTCCAAGCTGAAGATAAACATGGAGGGAAGCCTTTTCAGGCTTGATAGGACTTTTGCCTCTCCAAACTAGTTGATTAGGTATCCTGAATCAATTGTCCTTCACCTCACTTAGTTTGCTTCCGACCATTGTCCATTGATGCTTACTCTGAGGAGTCATCGACCTAGTGACCCCAAACCATTCAGATTTGAAAAATTTTGGTTATCTCATCTTGGGGTTCACGAGGTTGTTAGATAAGCTTTGACATGTTCTTCTAATTACAGTCCAGTAATTCGTCTGTTAGTTCCCTTTACTAAAGTCAAAAAGGCTCTTTGGAGATGGAACCACACAAATGTGAGGAACATTTTTTGGAGAGGGGAAAAGCTTTACAAACAAATTCATGCTCTTCAGGTTCTTGAAGTAAATCATGGTGCCCTTGCTCATGCTGACCATTGTCGGTTACTCAATTTGCTAAGGTCCTATAATTATAATCTTTATCTCAAGAAAGTTTTTTGGCACCAGAAGTCTAGAATAGTTTGGTTGAAGGAGGATGATATAAATACCGCTTTCTTTCACCATTCCACAATATTATGGTGCCAGAAAAATCATATAGGAGTCATGTTAAATGAGCAGGATCAGTCTATACATGAAGAAAATGACATAAAACAGTATGTTCTGTCCCATTTCCAATTGAGGTGGCTGGCTAATACAATGAATGAGGCTATTTTTCTTCCCCACTTCGACTGTTCACTGTCCATGCAGCAGAATCACTGTCTAACTAAACCTATATCTGATGAAGAGATTTTTAGAGCTGTTCATGACATTAATTCTGATAAAGCTCTAGGTCCAAATGGGCTTTCTGTAATATTTTTTAAGGAATTTTGATCGATTATTGCTTTCGATGTTACTCAAGCTGTCAAATCTTTCTTTCTTCATCCGATTATGCCTAATGACTAGAAGCAGACATTCATAGCTCTATTACCTAAAGTTTCAAACCCTCGTCATGTGCATGAGTACCGGCCTATTAGTTTATATAATACTATATATAAAGTGGTGACCAAAATCCTGTTTAATAGATTGCAGCCATTATTACCGTCCCTAGATACTCTGGAGCAAGGTGCTTTTATGCTAAGGAGAAATATTTCTGAAAATATTTTGCTTGCACATGAGGTGTTTCACTCATTAGATAGGGCTAAACCTTCTAAGAGTATTATGGCTTTGAAACTACGTATGGAAAAGGTGTATGACCGTATTCATTGGCCATTTATACATAAGGTGTTACAGAGCTATGGGTTTTCTTCTCAATTTATTCAATGGATAATGGCATCTATTTGTGATCCCCAATTTGCAGTTCTGCTAAATGGCTTTCCCACTCTTTGATTTCAGCCGTCATGTGGACAGTGTCAGGGCTGCCCATTATCCCCATACATATTTATTTTATGCTCTGAAATTCTTTCTACTCTATTACATTATGCAATGCAATCTAATTTGCTTCGAGTTTTCAGGCCTCATGGTTCCTCATTTTATTTATCTTACATATTATTTGCTGATGATTGTTTGTTGATAGCTAGGGCCACTGTGCGGGATGCAATGTGTTTGAAAGCTATTATAAGCTATTATTGATACTTACTGCTCTCTTTCTGGTCAGCAGGTGAATTTAACTAAGTCTCAAATCATCTTCGGTCCCTCTACAGTATCTACAGTGAGAGCTCAAATAAAAGTTCTTTTCAATATTTCTGCAAAGAGGGGCTCGTGTAAGTATTTGGGTGTGCCAATCACAAGTACGAGGTTTCGACCTTCTGACTTTATTCCTCTTGTGGAAAATTTGCATGCTCTGATTGCTGGATGGAAGTAGAAGGGTCTATCATTTATTGGAAGAGCAACCTTTTTTAACTCTGTTTTAGCCCCTATTCCCCTTCATGTGATGTCGGTATTCCCTGTGCCTTTACTTGTTTTGGACAAATTGGAGAAAGATTTTCGGAGCTTCTTATGGGGACATGAAGGTAATAGACGTTGAATTCACTGGGTATCCTGGGATCAAATTTGTTTACCAAAATCTAAGGGAGGGCTTGGATTGTAATCCTTAGAGTCAGGAACAAGCTTTGCTATGCAAATTAGCAGCCCAGGCTGTTCTTAATCCCTCCTCCTTGTGGGCTAGATTAGTTGCTGCTAAATATAAATTTAACTTCTCTTGGGTTTCATATGCTAAGCCATTGAAGTGTTCTCCAAATTGGTCGGCTATAGCTAAAATGGGTCATTGCATTCATTATCAGTTCATTTGGTCCATAGGTAATGGCAGATCCATTCATGCTTTTTACGATCCTTGGATCCAACCTATCCCTCTTTGTGCCTGACCGACTTTCATAAATATAGATGCAGATTTGGAAGGTATAAAACTGGATACTCTATTCTCTAATGAGTCGGGTTGGAATGACAATTTATTAGCTACTTTAGTGGGGCTGATATGGTGACCATTATTAAAAGCATCCCTATTGCTTATGGGCAGTGGTCTGATCAGCTTGGTTGGCATGCTTCCAGATCTTCTCAGGTATCCTGTAGTGATGTTATGGCAAGCCTATATAATGCCTATCCTTTTATTCTAAACTCAAATTGCTTATCAATATGGAACCTAATGGTACACCAAAGGGTTAAAACTTTCTGTTGGCAGCTGTTTCATCGCAAACTCTCTTGTAAACGTCTGTTGGTGAGCAGCGGTATTTTATGCTCTGATATGCAGGTTTGTGACTATTGTTCTTTTCCATTAGAGGATTGTGAACATGTCTTCTTTCACTGCCCGTTTGCTCATACTCGTTGGAGACTATTTGCTGATATATTTAGCAATCAACCTCAATTTACTTCTTTGGCTGAGCTATTTAATCAAATGTTTCAAGGGTCGCAGAACAGGGGTTAGCTCTCTTTATGTGTCTTGTTGATTTGGCTTATATGGAAGGCTTGTAATGTTTGTATCTTTGAGAATGTTTCGACAACTCCGCATTATGTCATGCGTCAGTGGATGGTGATGCACCACAATTTTGTCCCCAATATTCTCACCACGTCTTCACCTCCATTAAGGAACCGGGACTGCCTATATACTGTGACCCAAAGACAGCTATCTTTTATCTCTGTTGCTTGGCAGCTCCCTCCCTTAGGAGTGTTGAAGTTAAATTTTGATGGCGTTGTGTCGAATGAGGGTGTGGTTGTGGCCTTTATTATTAGGGATTGACAAGGCCATCTCATTAAAGCGACTGGTTGCCAATTGCTGCTGTGTTCTGTCCCATTTGCTGAACTGGTTGGTGGCTGGATGGGTATTCATGAAGCTTTTATTCTCTTTGCATGCTGATAAACTGTGGATAGAGGGTGATTCTTCTGCAGTTATTAACTGGATCACCTCTTTCAATGCTCAAAAGAACTCTTTATGGCCCATATTGAGGGATGTTCTGACTTGGAAAGCTACTTCACATCCTTGGATCATCTCACATATTTTTAGAGAGGCTAACCAAGCAGCTGATTGGTTGGCCTCCGGATCCATTTCAGGAGCTTTGCAATTCTCTCAACTTGATCCTTTACCAGCTCAGTTGTGCGCTATATTGCATGCGGATGCTATTGGGGTCATCCATGAAAGACAGTTAATTTTTCAGATACTTACTTCATGGTTCTGCTGTTTCTTTAATTCACATAATTATTGCTGCTCAACTGATTCTTTAATTCACATAATTATTGCTGCTCAACTGATCAGTAGATTGCTTTCTTTATGGGAGGAGGCTAATGTGTACTTCGTTCATTGTTCGCCTATAGCTGATTTAGCACTTTCTTATGAAATATATTCTCTGTTTCATAATTGGTTAATGGTTTTACGGTATTACTATCCACTGGTAAGCTCTGTATGCATACATGGGAGGTTCATTTCTTTCTCCTGGCTCAAATTTCACTCTTCCTTCTGGTTCAAACTGTGGCACATATGCTTCCCTATCGGGCACAGCCTGTTTATAGTGGTTGCTAGATGCTTCTTCCAAGTATTTCTACAGCAAACAAATTTCTATTGGTACTTTCTTTCTGATGTTGCAGGGGATGACATTGCTGAGAGACCATGCGTAGAATTAAAGGAGAAGGTGTGCTTGTGCCGGGTTCCACTTTTCAGGTTTTCTGCTACAACAAGATCAATATATAATAAATGTTCTCCTGCTGTTGGTTATGTAGTCTGTTTTGTTTATCCTCAGTGTGCCGGGATGGCCCCTTGGTATGAAGAGAGTTTCAGGTGCTGGTTGCATTTTATAATGTATTCATGCTGTTGGTCATGTACTCTGTTTTGTTATATTTGCTGCGTTGGGATAGCTCTTTGGTGTAAAGTTGTCTTGTTTCTTCTGAAGATGTATATTTATTTTGGGTTACAGGTTTTCTTGTATCGTATTTTCAACTCTAAACTTAATACAGTCTGCCCTTTCTACCAAAAAAAAAAAAACCACCTAATATTAAGTTTAATATCTATATAAATATAAATAAATAGTAATATATAAAATCAGATAAAATTATAATAATATACGATCAAAAAAAATAAAATAAGAATAAATTTTCTGCTGCACTTAAAAAATATTGTAGGATGTTGAGTGACGGCGTTGCGCACGTTTATGTGGCATCACTCACGTTTATGCATGCACATAAAAATATTAAATAAATAAATATCATATAATTATTTTTTTATAAATATTTTAATATATGTATAATATTGTATGATATGTACCACAAAAGATCCCGTTCTAAATAAAATAAGTAAAACATAATTCTTTTAACTTAAGCAGCAAGGTAGAAATTAAACCATGATAAATTAGTTTAGAAATCGACGCCGTCAAGAGAAGCCGGCCTCCGCGGCGTCCACCATCATATCCCCGATCAGCAGCCCGCCGAGGGCCCCACCCAAAAGCCCCATCCCCAGCCCCATCTTGCCCTTCTCCTTCTTTGGCTTCTGCACCACCGGCGGAGCACCGTACCCGTACCCCGCCAGCGGCGGAGCACCATACCCGTAACCCACAAGAAGCGGAGGATACCCGTACCCCGCCGGCAGCCCAGCCGGAGGATACCCGTACGGCACCTGCGACGGCGGGTACCCCGCCGGAGGTGGAGGATAAGCCCACGGAGCCGGGTACGCCGGGGCCGCGGCAGGGTAGGCAGTGACAGGCTCGCCGGCATTCGACTTCTTCCCCTCCTTCCCGGGAGGTGGAAGGCCGGTGCTGGGTCCGGCGGGATTCCCGTGCCCCTACTCCGCCGCCGCCGGAGGCGGGTACAGCCCGGACGGAGGGTGAGGAAGGTACGCTCCCGGCGGCGGGTGAGGGGGCACCGCCGGGTACGCGGTGGGGAGATCGCCAGATTTGTTCTCGTTCGCCGGGAAGGAGTAGGGGAAGACAGGCGGAGCCACCGGGGAGTCGGCGAATTTGTAGGAGAGGTTGAGGACGCCGTTGGGCTTGCCGGAGGAGGGTTTGCGAACCTGATAGCTGGCGACGTGGCCGGACTTGTCTCCGCCGGCGGCTGCGACGGCGTCGAGGAGATCCTTGAGGGGGATGCGGACCTCGCCGATTTCGCGATCGCCGAGGGCGCGCTCGGAGAGGAGGAGGATGTGGAGGACGAGACCGGCGGCTGCGGCGGCGTCGGCGGGGACAGCGAAGCGGAGGGTGGCGTTCCAGGAGGGGCTGGTGCCGCCGTCCTTGTCGGTGGCAGTGCACTGCCGGGAGCGCTGGCGGCGACCTCTTGGAGAAGACGTTGACGTCGTTGAGGTCCTTGGCGGAGATCAGCGTCAGCTCCAGCGTCCTGGACGCCATGATCGAAGAACAAAAATTCCCAAAGTTCCCTTCGAGATCGATCGATCGACGAGAGAGAGGGAGGGATGGGAGGAGGAGAGATCGAGAGCCGGGAGTTTAAATTTGGGGGGAATTTGGAGGGAGGGGAGTAATTTTGGGGAGAGGCAATACCATTTGTACGTTTATTTTGATCTAAAGCGGGGCGGAACGTAGTTATGTGCAAGGCTGAGGGCATGTACACCTGGTACGCTCGGGAGAGGCGGCCATTACCCCTATGCTATGGGGTGGCAAAGCTCGTGGCCTTATATATATATATATATATATATATATATATAGAGAGAGAGAGAGAGAGAGAGAGAGAGAGAGAGAATAAAACTAGCACTCAACTCTCGTATCATAAAAATTTAACTAATAATAATAATATTATTTTATATTAAAAATTATTCTTATCAATTAATCTCATCATCATTTGATCAAAAAGACGTCTAAAAATTTTTTTTTCCAAATATGATCTTCCGAATCAATAAAAATTACTACATTTGATATTATTTTTATTATATTATTTATTTATTTTTTTTATTTAAAAAATAAAAAATAAAATTTGATACACGGTATTACGAAAGATTATCCTATAATCTTATATGTCAATATGGAATACCATCCCTAATAATCATATATTACTTTACTATTATTATATAGATTATATAGATAGATAAATTTTTTTATCATACTATTTATATTTTTATTATTTATTTAAAAATATAAAAAATAAAATTTGACACATGGTGTTGTAGGAGATTATCTTATTATCTTACATGTCAACATGGAATGCCACTGCTAATACTCGTATATTATTTTATTATTATTATTATATAAATTTAGTATTATTTTTTATCATATTATTTTTATTTTTATTTTTTTATTTAAAAAAATATAAAATATAAAAAATAAAATTAGACATATGGCGTTGCGATAGATTATTCTATAATCTTACGTATCAACACAAAATATCATCTCTAATAATTATATATTATTTTATTATTATTATATAAATAGTGGAGCTAATCATCGGATATATATATTAAGGGAATCAAGAAAGGTACAACTAAGTATAGCTAAGCATACAAAATGAGTATCAGAAAGATCAAAACCTTCAGTAATCAAAATACAAATAGGAGCAAAAGCGTGAAGAATTTAAACCAGTCCTTTGAACAGAAAGAACGTCTGTGATGACAAAAGTACAATAGTCATATAATATCAAAAGTAATGATGCATCAACTTGTGGATATTTGTAACATCTCGTGGCTGTTTTTTTGATAGCCATTCTGAAAATTGTCGCCTTATAGTCACCAATGAGTACCAGCTATGTGAAGGCAAAACCATTTCAATTATTTAATTATATATGTTTGTTTTTAGAAGCATTTTTTTTGTAAGATTTTATGACCAAAGTTCTCCAAATTTTGCTGTCCTTTGCACAAATCTATTAGCGTATGGTGGGAATTTGCCATGTTTGTTGTTAACATCACTCATAGGTCTCACTTACAAGGTTCTCTAAGCAATATGGCAATTTCAAGAGGCTCCTTCATTTATGTGGCATTTTATGAAGAGCTGCTCTACATGAGAGCCATGGAGTACCGCATCAATCAAGTGATTTTATTAGTAAATATTTCTAGTCGAGTAATTTTTAAACTTCTAGCTACAAATTGAACTATTGTCTAATTTTGCATGGAGGCTTTGAGTTAAAATTTAGTGGTGTTGAACCAAACTAATATTGATATAGAATAGAGGAGAAGAAGAAGAGGGGAGAATAGCGGAAAAAGAGGAGAGAAGAAGATAAAAATAAAGAAAAAGAAGATATCTTGATATTCCGTATCTTCAATAATATGAACTGTATCTCAAGTAATATATCAATAGGATCATATAGACAACTCAAAAAAAAAATAAAGATTTTAAGTCCAAATAAAATTCTAGAATTCAAATAAAATAAAATTCTTCTCTTTTCAAATAAATATTTTTTATTTATAAATTTGCACCTAATACAATTACATTTAGATTTTTTAATTAATGGATAGTCCTCCATTAAGTACTATTTCAATTAGATAGGTACCTCTAAAAACAATCTGATTTATCGGTAACTTAATAAGGAGCTTCAAATATGAAAAGCAAATAGATGGGAAGATTAAGTTGTACTAGTGTAATAAAATAGACTTTGATAGATAGTCATGAAGGCCAACTAAATAACTTTCTTTCAAATTTAGTTTTAACAAAAGGGCCAAATCCAGTTAAAAGACCATTTAACTAAGCTAATTTCAACATCAACCAGAATGAAAAGTGTTGGTGCAAAAATCCGCTTGCGCCGGAGAAGCTGGAGTCGAGGGAGTTGCGGTCGCCGCCGGAACCTGCAAAAGAAGTCTAAACCGAAGGTGGGGTTGCTCCGGCAAGATCCTCCGACGCTCAAGTCAGTTCTCTGCCTCAACAAGAATGGAGTGCTCGAACGGAAATTTTAGCAGAGTTTTTAGGTAAAAACGAGAGCTTATAGAATAACGTATCTGGGGTTCCCCTTTTATAGACGGAGGGGACAACAAATTGATAGCGACGCCTATAACCGTCTGGTAGTAGGCCGCCCAGAGTCAGGAGGAATTTATTGCGGAGGGTAGTGGGGTGGATCCGTGGCCATTACCGGGGCGTGCCACATGGAGTCGACCACGAGAAGCGGAGCGGCGTCCGTTGTCGTGACTTGCCAGAGGATAGGAGAATCGCGCGGTATCCGTCGCAGGAAGTGGAGCAGGGTCGTGGAATGCTGGAGCCGCATGGGATCTGCCGCAGGGAGTGGGGCAGAGTCGTGGAGTGATGGAGCTGCGTGGAGTGATGGAGCTGCGTGGGATCTGCCACAGGGAATGGAGCAGAATCGCGGCTGTTACTGTAGCGCGCCAGGGGTCGGAGGTCTGTCGGCTGAAGTCCGGCTGGAGTGTCTGGCAAGAGGAGCTCGGAATCCGACTTTCACAGGGGTTCGGACGGAGTCTTCCTTTAGTCACAGCCGGGGACGGAGTCCGGCTCCCGTAGGAGTCCGGGCGGAATCTTCCTATAGTTAGGTGCGAAGTCCGGCTCCCGTAGAAGTCCGGACGGAGCTTACCGGCAGTTGAAGTTGGCGACAGAGCCCGGCTCCCGTAGGAGTCCGGGTGGAGTCCTCCTTGCGGTTGAAGTCGTGGGTGGAGCCCGGCTCTCGTAGGAGTCCGGGCGGAGTCTCCCTTGGAGTCATAGACGGAGCACGACTCCCGTAGGAGTCCGGGCGGAGTCTCCCTTGACGTCGTGGACAGAGCCCGGCTCCCGTAGGAGTCCGGACGGAGTCTTCCTTGGCGTCATGGACGGAGCCCGGCTCCCATAGGAGTCCGGGCGGAGTCTTCCTGCAATTAAAGTTAGGTGCGAAGTCCGGCTCCCGTAGGAGTCCGGACGGGGCTTACCGACGGTTGAAGTTGGCGACGGAGTCCGGCTCCCGTAGGAGTCCGGGTGGAGTCCTCCTTGCGGTTGAAGTCGTGGTGGAGCCCGGCTCTCGTAGGAGTCCGGGCGGAGTCCCCCTTGGGGTCGTGGACGGAGCCCGGCTCCCGTAGGAGTCCAGACGGAGTCTTTCTTGGCGTCGTGGACGGAGCACGGCTCCCGTAGGAGTCCGGACGGAGTCTCCCTTGGAGTCGTGGATGGAGCCCGACTCCCGTAGGAGTCCGGGCGGAGTCTTCCTTGGCATCGTGGACAGAGCCCGGCTCCAGTAGGAGTCCGGGCGGAGTCTTCCTGCAATTAAAGTTAGGTGCGAAGTCCGGCTCCCGTAGGAGTCCGGACGGGACTTACCGGCAGTTGAAGTTGGCGACGGAGCCCGGCTCCCGTAGGAGTCCAGGCGGAGTCCTCCTTGCAGTTGAAGTCGTGGGTGGAGCTCGGCTCCCGTAGGAGTCCGGGCGGAGTCCCCCTTGGAGTCGTGGACGGAGCCCGACTCCCGTAGGAGTCCTGACGGAGTCTTCCTTGGCGTCGTGGACGGAACACGGCTCCCGTAGGAGTCCGGGTGGAGTCTCCCTTGGAGTCGTGGACGGAGCCCGGCTCCCGTAGGAGTCCGGGCGGAGTCTTCCTGCAATTAAAGTTAGGTGCGAAGTTCGGCTCCCGTAGGAGTCCGGACGGAGCTCACCGGCAGTTGAAGTTGGCGACGGAGCCCGACTCCCGTAGGAGTCCGGGCGGAGTCCTCCTTGCGATTGAAGTCGTGGGTGGAGCCCGGCTCCCGTAGGAGTCCGGGCGGAGTCCCCTTTGGAGTCGTGGACGGAGCCCGGCTCCCGTAGGAGTCCGGGCGGAGTCTTCCTTGGCGTCGTGGACAGAGCCCGCAAGGGTCAATCCCGCTGAGAACTTCGGCCGTGGGTATTTTATACCCAACACCAGTCCCCCTACTTCCGAGTTTGAATTTCGAATGAAGGAAGTACAGAGAGATTGGCATAGCCGAAGTTGTCTCCTCGAATCCTGTTCACGACCGCACCCAGATATTTTGGCATTAAATGTGCGCGTGCTGGAGTCTTTTCGAATCGGGGCGATACGAAGGGACCCTTCGAAATTTCCGCCGGTACACTGGCCCAGGTACAGCGCCATAATGGCCCTACCAATCCGTCAGCCGATTTTAGCCGCCTGTCGGGGGGAGTGGGACACGTGTCGGGCACGGGCTGGCCTGGGGGGATTCGCGATCATTATGGCGCCGGATCCCAGGGTCTATTTAAACCCGTCCTTCCACCTTTAGGGGCCTTATTCTGTTCTAGAGTTCTACCAGTGTCTGCCCTTCCTTCGAGAGCCCTGTTTCTGTTAGCGTCTTCTCGGGCCATAGGCGTCCTTCAAGTCGTCCCTGTCCTCGCCCCTCTGCATCCCTCAGAGCGATCTAGGTTAGTCCCAGCACCTTCATCTTTCTTCCCGCCACTTAGGGGCCTCTTCTTCGCCATTATTTTTTGTATTCCTCCGAGTTAGTTTCCTGTGACCTCTCGCCCCTTATCCTGTCCGTCTTCTTCGGGATCTTTAGAGTCCTCATTCGAAGTTATTCGAAATGTCGTCCGGCTCTTCCGCTCCCAGCGGTTCCGAAAGTTCTTCCACCTCAAACCCCCAGGTCCCTCGCTCTGTAGACGAACCCGCGTCTGGGGCTGGGCTCCGCCCGATTTTTGCGTCAGGCGCCATTCCATGTTCCCTGACTCCGGAGGAACTCCTTCTGATAAGGGTTCAGTATGGAGTTCCTCCGGAGTACGACCTGGAGCTGCCTGGCCCCTCTGATCGGGCTAGCACTCCCCCACCCGGTCGTTTTTGCCTGTATCAAGAGGCGTTCTATGCCGGACTCCGGCTTCCGCTTCCGTCCTTTGTTGTCGCCCTCTTCCGCTTCCTAGACATCTCCTTAGTTTCTGTTGCTCCGAATTCTTTTAGGTTTTTTATAGGATTTCTCTCTCTTTGCCACGTAGTCGAGGTCCAACCGTCCCTCTCCCTGTTTAGGTACTTCTATACCTTCAAGCGTCATCCTTCGACGAAGGACTGGTGGTACTTCTCTCCTCAGTTCGGCAAGAAGGGGTTGCTGAAAGGTGCCCCTTCTTCAATCCACAATTGGAAGGAAAAATACCTCTTCGTCCACTGCCCGACCCTGAGGCTGGGCCTGCCCCCTTGGGACTATCTGAGGAATTCTGTCCGTCGGGCCCCCAGCCTGGGGGAGGATGACCTCCAGGCTGCCCGAAAGCTTCTCGCCTATTCCGCTCCTTCCCTTCCCAATCTTCTGAGGGAGCAATTTCTGTTCAACATTGGCCTGAGCCCCCAGGATCCTGCGAGTACTTCATCTTTTCCTTTCTCTTCTTTTCTTCTGTCCTTCTTCTTTCTTCTCTCTTTTTCTTTTTCTTTTTCTCTTTTTTTCTTTCTTCTTCTTTTTTTTTCTCTTTTGTTTTCTGATTTCTCTCCTCTTTCTCTTCTTCTTTTCTCTTTTTTTTTTAAGGGATGGACGCCGAAGCAGTATGGATGCTTGCCAGGGGCCTCAAGGCCCACAAAAGAAAGGGTGCTACGACCGTCGGATCGGCAAAGAGGGCCAGGGCGGAGGAATCGAGCTTGGCCGCGCCCGTCCAGACGGCTCCAGCGATCGACATTCCCTCGGACGTCGAACCTACGGCCCCCCGGACCTCTTCGAGGAGTCCACTGACTGGGGCTCCTGCTTCGGGGGTCCGCCCCATGGAGGCACCCGTAGCCGAGAGGGGGAAGAGAAGGAAGTCGGTGGCCCGCAGGGTGAGTAGCCGCCGAGCCACCGCTGACGAGTCCCTCTGTTCCGAGGAGGAGCCGGAGAATCCCTTCAATGACAGGGACTTGATCAGGCGGTTAATCGATGGCTGCATCCTACCGGAGGTCGTCGAGAGGATCGACCACGTCGATCCTGAGCAGCGGGTCTGGGACTCCCTAGAGTCCTTCCTCGAGGTAAACAAATCTCTATTTAACCGGCTATTCGACCCCTGTTCCGACCCCTTTGTCACCCTTGCAGATTGGGCACCAGCTCCTCGCCAATATCGAGGCGACAAATCGGGCGAGGAGGGACGCCGTCCAGGTGGAGGAGCGCTGTCGGGCCGAGGTCGCCCGCTTTAAAAAAAAGGCAGTCGAAGTAGTCGCCCTCCAAGAGGTCCTGGAAAGAGAGAAACAAGCCCGGGAGGAGGAGAAGCAGACCTTGGAGGAGTCAGCGAGAAAGGCGGAGGCCGAGGTCGCCAACTTGGCTGAGCAGATTTCAGTCCTGGTCTCGGAGGCTAGGGTCCTTGCGGTAAAGAAATTCAAGACCTCCGCGGAGATGAGGGACCTGAATGTCCAATTCGGCCAGGAGGCGTTCATCAAGGGGTTCGAGCTCTGCCAAGAGAAGGTGGCCAAAAAATTTTCGGAGCTCGACCTCAGCTTCCTAGGTGAGGAGTCCGAAGACGAGGCTGGTCCCTCGCCCGCTACCACTGCTATTGCAGCCTCCTTTCCGGGGACGCCGAGTTCTCCAACCCCTACCCCTGAGGTCTGAGACCTCTGACCTTGTATTTTTATTTCATCGCAATTTTTCTTTTCCTTTTTGTCTTCAAGAATCATCCAATCAATAAAGTTGAATTTCTTATCGTGGGTGGCTTCTCCCTCCTCCCCTTCTTCTCTCTACTTTTCTTCCTGCGATGAGTCGTGTTTTGACGCTTTTGCCTTTCGATGGCAGTGTCCTGCAGAAGCACTTCCCCTGCCCCTGGGGATCCCGCTGAAGTCGACGATCCAGCGGCTGAAGAAGGAAGTCTTCACTTGACCAAAAAGTCAAAGAAGATGGAAGGCGAGCTTCGCAGATTGAGAGAAGGTCATTCTGAAGCCACCGCGGAGGCCATCCACTTTCGGAATCTCCACGTGAAGGGGATCATGGAGTATAGCCGGAGGAAGGCGGATTTCACGAAGGAGCTTGAGGAATGCAAGAAGAGCGCCAGCGACCGCATTTGGGCTCAAGCCGCCAAGATTAGCGCCCTCAAGGTGGAACTGTCGGCTGCGATGGAGAAGATCGGCCAGCTGGGAGGAAGTTAGTCCCGGCTCTTGGCTCGGGCCGACGGCGACCAGGAGTGGTCGAAGAAGGTCTCCGACCTTCAACAGCAGCTTCAGGATGCCGAGGTGAGCTACGACGTGCATCGGGCCGGTTGGCGCAGGCAGGTAGAGGAATATAAAGGGAGACTCAGGGCGGCGACCGACGAAGTCGCCCGTCTTCAGAGGCAGCTGGCTGACAGGGCTCATCTGACTTCTGCTCGGGATTCCAATGAACTCCAGTCCCTGAGAAGAACCGTCGAAGGGCTTTCTGTCGCCCTCAGAAAAAGGATGGCTGAGCTGCAGCAATTGAAGATCCAGCTGGCATACGAGCAGCAGTCCGTTGCGGATGCGGAGGCGGAATCTGAGGTCCTGAGAAAGAGACGTCGAGAGACGGAGACCGAGAGCCAGCGACTTCGTCGGGCGCTCCAGGACGCGCTGCAGAGAAGGAGAGAGCTAGAAGAAGAAATTGAGAATCTAAGGCAGTCCTGGATGAGGGGTGGAGCAGATAATTCTAGGTCAGAGGGAGCAGAACTTCCCTAGGGCTCTTTTCGTCCTTCTATCCTTTTATGTATATATTTTTTCTTTTGTTGTTTCGTCCCGCTTTTGTCGTTTTGCTTTTCTTTCCTTGGCCTTCTGGGCTTTGTAGTGTGTATTTCGAAAATGGAATGAAAAAGAGATTTTGTGTTACCTCGTCCGCACGTTGTATTAAATTGTCGTCCGTCGAACTTTTCTTGTCGTTCGACTTGTCTGATGTTGACGTCGTTGGGAGGCACCCAATCGTCGATACGTTGGCTTGCCTTCCTCGTCGTTTATGGCCGCAAGCTCGAGCTTGGCGGTCCGAACTCCGCATTACTTTGGGGACGTCGCTGTCTTCTTGACCTGTGTCGAGAGCCTTCTTAGAGGCCGGGGGGGTTTGGTGGGAACTCCTCATCTTTGTTGAGACGAGGTTCTTTAGGTCTTTGGTGTGGTTCGTCCTTTATCTGTTTCCGTCGTAGCTCGTCGCTCTTCCTCTTTAATTTCCCTCCTCTTTCCAGAGTGAGGGCTCTCCCCTCGTTTTTTGCGGGGTTGCGTAAGAGTGTGGAGGTGCCGCTGAGGGGCCTTTTTCCTTCACCCGATCTTGTCGGGCGGTCGGATTTCGTCACCATCAGGACGAGATTCTCCTCCCGTTCCCGCGAGGGCACGTAAAGGCCATCGCCAGGGTCTCTCCCCCAATCCGATCTAAAAGAACCGGACCTTTGACTTTGCTCATGTCAGGATGAGGTTCTCCTCCTGTTCCTGACATGGCTGTGGGGGCACGTTAGGGTGCTGTAAGGCCTCTCCCCCCATCCGGTCTAAAAGAATCGGGCCTTTGACTTTGCTCATGTCAGGACGAGGTTCTCCTCCTATTCCTGACATGGCTGTGGGGTACGTTAGGGCGCTATAAGGCCTCTCCCCCATCCGGTCTAAAAGAACCGGACCTTTGACTTTGCTCATGTCAGGATGAGGTTCTTCTCCTATTCCTGACATGACTGTGGGGGCACGTTAGGGCGCTGTAAGGCCTCTCCCTCCATCCGGTCTAAAAGAATCGGGCCTTCGACTTTGCTCATGCCAGGACGAGGTTCTCCTCCTGTTTTTGACATGGCTGTGGGGGCGCATTAGGGCGTTGTAAGGCCTCTCCCCCAATCCGATCTCGAGATAATCGGACTTTCATTTTAGGTATGTTAGGATGAGGTTCTCCTCAAGTTCCTAACATAACTTTGTTTTAGGCGTTTGAAGGGGTTATACCCAGCCGTGACAAATCCACGCCAAATGGGAAGAGCATGTCAAGTAGAGAGGAATTTAGATTCAAGGTGAAATCGTAAGCGATACATTTACAGATTTTTCGAGTTCCACGGTTACGGAAGGTCTGCTCCTCCTTGAGGCCCTCCGGCGATGGAGTCGATGGTCTCGATGGGAGGCCGATCTCCGGGCTGCTCCTCCCTTCTTGGCGGTTCAGGTTGCGGAAGGGCCCTTGGCCGATCTCCTCTACCCTCAGACCGGCATCGGATGAACCTGTCGAGTCGACCTCGCCGGATGAGCTCCTCGATCTCGTCTCGGAGCTGGATGCATTCCTCCGTGTCGTGGCCGTGGTCGCGGTGGTAGAGACAGAACTTGTTGGGGTTGCGCTTCCCGGGGTGTGTGCGCATCCTCTCCGGCCTAGGGAGCTGCTCCCTGACCTCCATCAGTACCTGGGTCTTCGAGGCATTGAGGGGGGCGTAGTTGTGGAACCTTTCCGGTGGAGAACCCCGTCGAACCCAGCGATCCAGACTCCTCTGCCTGCGCACCCGGGGTGGAGTATGGGCATGCTTGTGCCCAGGAGGGGATCAAGAACGCGGCCGGGCTTCTCTCGATCTTTTTTCGACTGCGGGCTTACTCGAGTCTCCTGCCTGCCGCTCTCTCGTTGTCTCTTCATCCTTCATTTTGAAGGCTTCTTCCGCTCGGGCGTATCCTTCAGCCCGAGCCAACAAATCAGCAAAATTCTTGGGGTACTTCTTCTCCAGGGAGAACAAAAGGTCATTCTTCTGAAGGCCGCCCTTCAGAGCGGCCATTGCGACTGATTGGTCCAAGTTCCGGACCTCCAGCACCGCGATGTTGAAACGGTTGATGTAGGCCCGAATGGACTCCCCTTCCCTCTGCTTGATATTGATGAGGGACTTCGAACCCTTCCGGGGGCGCCGGCTGCTGACAAAATGGGCCACAAATTGGTGGCTCATTTGATCGAAGAAAAAGATGGTATCCGATTTCAGAGCCGAGTACCAGTTTCTCGCCGCTCCCTTCAAGATGGATGGGAAGGCCCGGCATAGAATGGCGTCGGGAGTGCCGTGAAGCAGCATCATCATCTGGAAGGCTTCCAGATGATCAACCGGGTCCGAAGTCCCGTCGTAGCTTTCGAACTAGGGGAGCTTGAAGTTTGGCGGGATCGGTTCCTGCATGATCATTTGAGAGAAGGGAGGGTCAGTGCAAATATCCTCACCATAAGCGGGGGGAGCATGGCGGAGTTCTTCGATCCGCCGGTTCATCTCTTGGAGTCTCCGGTCCAGAAAATCCTCCCGACTTCGAGTCTCGAGGGTCCTCTGGCAGAACGGGGGCAGGGATCTTTCAGGGGTGGAGTCGTGGTCCGATTGAGGGCTCTCCACCGTCGGGTTCATTTTCCCAGGAAGGATGGGGCGGCTGGCCCAAGTGGCCCGCCCCACCGTCGGATTCTGGTGTTTTGGAGACACCCTTTCCAGGCGCACTGATGCCTGCGGCTGCTGCTGCTGCATAGCCTGCACAGCTTCTGTGAGGCTTCTGACCTGCTGCGCTAGCAGATCAAACTGCTCCGCACCGACCGCCGTCGTCGGAGGAGGAGGAGGAGGTTGAGAAACAGGAGGGGAGGCCGGAGCCTGAGATCTGGCCGCGGAGGCCTTGGATCGTCGCGTGGACGTCTTGCGGGGAGGCATCGAGCAAGGACCAAGTGGAGAAAGGAGGGGGGAGGGGACGTCGGAAGAGATGCCCGGGGGCGGTCCCGTTGAGCGCTCCTTTAAGAACAAGGATACTGCGAAGACACAGGACCCTTCCTCTAGCGCCAATCCTGTTGGTGCAAAAATCCGCTTGCGCCGGAGAAGCTGGAGTCGAGGGAGTTGCGGTCGCCGTCGGGACCTGCAAAAGAAGTCTAAACCGGAGGTGGGGTTGCTCCGGCAAGACCCTCCGATGCTCAAGTTAGTTCTCTGCCTCAACAAGAATGGAGTGCTCGAACGAAAATTTTAGCAGAGTTTTTAGGTAAAAACGAGAGCTTATAGAATAACGTATCTGGGGTTCCCCTTTTATAGACGGAGGGGGCAACAAATTGATAGCGATGCCTGTAACCGTCTGGTAGTAGGCCGCCCAGAGTCAGGAGGAATTTATTGCGGAGGGTAGTGGGGTGGATCCGTGGCCATTACCGGGGCGTGCCACGTGGAGTCGACCACGAGAAGCGGAGCGACGTCCGTTGTCGCGACTTGCCAGAGGATAGGAGAATCGCGCGGTATCCGTCGCAGAAAGTGGAGCAGGGTCATGGAATGCTGGAGCCGCGTGGGATCTGCTGCAGGGAGTGGGGCAGAGTCGTGGAGTGATGGAGCTGCATGGGATCTGCCGCAGGGAATGGAGCAGAATCGCGGCTGTTACTGTAGCGCGCCAGGGGGCGAAGGTCTGTCGGCTGAAGTCCAGCTGGAGTGTCTGGCAAGAAGAGCTCGAAATCCAGCTTTCGCAGGGGTTCGGACGGAGTCTTCCTTTAGTCACAACCGGGGACGGAGTCCGACTCCCGTAGGAGTCCGGACGGAATCTTCCTGTAGTTAGGTGTGAAGTCCGGCTCCCGTAGGAGTCCGGACAGAGCTTACCGGCAGTTGAAGTTGGTGACGGAGCCCGGCTCCCGTAGGAGTCCGGGCGGAGTCTTCCTTGCGGTTGAAGTCGTGGGTGGAGCCCAGCTCCCGTAAGAGTCCGGGCGGAGTCTCCCTTGGAATCGTGGACGGAGCACTGCTCCCGTAGGAGTCCGGACGGAGTCTTCCTGCAATTAAAGTTAGGTGCGAAGTCCGGCTCCCGTAGGAGTCCGGACGAGGCTTACCGGCGGTTGAAGTTGGCAACAGAGCCCGGCTCCCGTAGGAGTCCGGGTGGAGTCCTCCTTGCGGTTGAAGTCGTGGGTGGAGCCCGGCTCCCGTAGGAGTCCTGGCGGAGTCCCCCTTGGCGTCGTGGATGGAGCCCGGCTCCCATAGGAGTCCGGACGGAGTCTTCCTTGGCATCGTGGATGGAGCCCGGCTCCCGTAGGAGTCCGGGCGGAGTCTTCCTGCAATTAAAGTTAGGTGCGAAGTCCGGCTCCCGTAGGAGTCCGGACGGGGCTTACCGGCAGTTGAAGTTGGCGACGGAGTCCGGCTCCCGTAGGAGTCCAGGCGGAGTCCTCCTTGCGGTTGAAGTCGTGGGTGGAGCCCGGCTCCCGTAGGAGTCCGGGCGGAGTCCCCCTTGGAGTCGTGGACGGAGCCCGGCTCCCGTAGGAGTCCGGGCGGAGTCTTCCTTGGCGTCGTGGACGGAGCACGGCTCCCGTAGGAGTCCGGACGGAGTCTCCCTTGGAGTCGTGGACGGAGCCCGGCTCCCGTAGGAGTCCGGGCGGAGTCTTCCTGCAATTAAAATTATGTGCGAAGTCCGGCTCCCGTAGGAGTCCGGACGGAGCTTACCGGCAGTTGAAGTTGGCGACGGAGTCCGGCTCCCGTAGGAGTCCGGGCGGAGTCCTCCTTGCGGTTGAAGTCGTAGGTGGAGTCCGGCTCCCGTAGGAGTCCGAGCGGAGTCCCCCTTGGAGTCGTAGACGGAGCCCGGCTCCCGTAGGAGTCCGGGCGGAGTCTTCTTTGGCGTCGTGGATGGAGCCCGGCTCCCGTAGGAGTCCGGACGGAATCTTCCTTAGCATCGTGGACAGAGCCCGCAAGGGTCAATCCCGCTGAGAACTTCGGCCGTAGGTATTTTATACCCAACAAAAAGCAAAGGATAAAAAGATCCCCTAGCCAATAATGATCCTTATTCCTGAAACACCATCACAGACTTTGCACGGCAAACACAACTTTGTATTCAAGAATTCCATTTATTCTCGTCATTGTTAAAACTAGATTTGAGCATCTAATCATTTGATGACAAATACTCATAAAGAATATTTGTTCTTGCACTTGCTCATTCATCCAAGATGCATCCAATTTCTTTGCACTCTAAAAACGAAGCATCGGGACGGAAGACTTTACAAAATGCACCCAATTCCCCCGCACTCTCAAAGAGATGGCATAGGAAGGTATAAGACCGCAGACTAAGCTCATATTCAGAAAAACATGCACAGAATTTGGGTGAATTTTCCTCTTTTTTGTTTATAAAAAAAGGTTTGCCCACCCACTTTTATTAATAAAGGATATTTACAGCAAGGTGATTTACAAGAAGATTTGGTTGTGCCATTGCTGAGTTTGCAGTAAACTTTGCACAGCTGTTAGCAGATATAATGGAAGAGAGGTTAGAGGCCCGGTTAGACCCGGGTGAACCTGAGGGTGAGAGTTAACGCACAAAAAGCCCATATGTTATATGCCGGCGTAGTTATGGGGCACATCTCCTTGATGATGTGGATACGAGAGGGCTCTGAGTATATTTGAGAGCAAAGGTTGAAATTTGCTTTCGTTTTGTTGGAAACAAATCGGAAATCACTGTTTGCACAAGACCGTGCCTTCGTATCTGAATACCCGAGCATTTCTTTCCTTCGTCAGTCACCGCGGACTCATTTGGTTTGGAAAATGGAGGGCGTAAAAAGCCCTTTTATTTAGTTGGAGTTTTCAACAGACTAAATGAGAGAGATTAAAAAAATATATTTCCATAGATAAAAATTTTTATGTTTCATAAGAAAAAAAAATCGACATAAGATATGGATTTTTGACCTTGCTATGGTATAGAAATTTGAGACTCTTTTTTTTGTGAAAAATATCTTTTTAAGCCATCAAAAAATCTGATTAAAAATGAATATTCACTCCGTTACGAAGTCTCAAACCCTCCATCATGATTTAAGATCGAAAATATACAAAATAATGATAGTTTTTTTATTTACAAATCATGATAATATGTAAAATAGGTTAAGATTTTTTCTTATATTAAAAGTATAATAGATATTTTGCATAAATTTTTCATACAAATAGATGCTCAACTAAACATAAGTTATTTTAGAAAAATTAATTTTTTATTGTTGATCGAACATGCTTAAACCATTTTTTTTTTGATATCATATTTTTAAAAATTAATTTTTTAAAAATAATATTTGAGAAAAAAAATATTTTCTGTGAACAAAATAATTCCTATATAATTATAGAGGCTAAGCTGCCCATAAAGTCTTTGGGAAAGTTCAATGAGAACCACTTTTCATGTTGCAAACTAAAAGTTCCGAGTTCACATCTTGAATGCCACATCTTCAAATATTTAACTTGCATCGTTATATACGGGATCGCATTTTTTTAAAAAAATAAATTATTAGAAAAAGGACTCGACCATCATATTTTTCTCAAAAATAAATAGACAATTTACGGATAAAATATCAAAATGCCAATCAAAGACCAGCAGCCCACCGGCTCCGACAGAAGGTATGAACTTCACCTCCCCTTCCCCTAGGAGAAATCTAGGCGGATGGAGAGAGAGAACAATAGACTAACGCGTCAGCCAACTCAGGTCCCAGGATAAATAATCCAGGTGCGCTGGTCAGATAACCACGGTATAACGATCAGATGGTTCGAGATTATTCGATTCCCTCGAAGGTACAGTCCAGCACAACAAAAACCAGCACCCATTTTTTTCGCTAACAGAAAACGTCTCCTTTTTTAATATCAGCCAACCCACGACTTGGTCCTACCTACATTCTTATATGTAGTCTGATCCAGAAATCCGGGTAGGAAAAAACAAAACAGGAAAAAAAAAACTCTGCAGTTAAAAGGAAAAGGCCATCCACATCCTCGCAATTTAAAACAAACAGTAGATAGCCATAACCATAGATGTCTAACATCCATACAACACTGGTAATTCCCAACTTGGAAGCAACACACGTTCAACAAACACTAACAGCTACACTACCATCTCCTAACCATGTCGCCTGAGAGACCTGCTATGTTTGTCGGAAGGGGATCCGTCCGCCACTCCACAATGCATGGAAGGACGCTGTCGGATTTCAACATCAAAGACTCCTACAGGGGGTGGTACGGAACATAGCCCAGGGAAGAGTTCACATGGGTCACGATGTCCCTGCACCTTATCAGAAGGGTTAGCATCTGGTTCCGAAAATCCCCCTCCGCTTCTTGCTGCCCATTATGCTGTGGCTGGGGCTGGTTCAACCAGGCCTGCCCAGACCCACGAGCTTCAAGCCTATCGGCCATGTGAGGGAGCGGTGGAGGCAGCGGAAGCAGGCTATCACCGACACGAAGTGGAGGTGGAAGTGAAATGGATTGTGGGAGCGGTGGAGGCGGTGGAAGATGTTGCACGTCCAAGGTACGAGGAGGGTTTGAAAGAGGGGAATGTAACATCGGTGGTGGCGGCTGAGGAAGAAAGCCACCAGCTGATCTTGGATTCCTACTAGTAATAGAATCCAATGGAGGAATCGATGATGAGGGCCCAGCCGTTAAGCTAGAAGAGGTGGGCAGAGAAGAATAGCTAGAAGAAGAGGGTCCAGCTGCGTAACTCCCGGCACTGCCATCGCTACCAGCAGCCACCACAGGTGGCGCCGCCCTATTGTCACCATCAAGTAAGAATGTTACTCGCTGCGGAGCCTCTCTTGCAGCATTGCCCGCAGATGGACCGCCCTCGTCACCAGGTTTCTTTAAGATAGATTTCAGCTGTCCTGCCGGTGCCCCTCGTTGCTGCTGATATGGTAAAGCCCGCGGCTGAGGCAGAGAACCACCATTCCCATTGCCACCATTTCCAAGCCTGCTCGGGCCATCATTGGGACGCGATTCCGTTGGCCGCAGCCTCCCGGTATCAGACAGTGGTTCGAGCGTAGAGGGATCGAGCTCACGGATATGATACTGAACTTTAAACTGACCAAAGAGGAGATCATATTTCCTGGCATAATTGATGGCAGCTTGTGCATCGGGCTTGTGCTTGAAGACCACCTTGCACGAATAAGACTTCCAGTATACACGCGTGGCCCCTTCAATCAGCGATCCAAACCGGGCAAACTTTGCCTTGAGAGTTGCAACCGATGGAAGTGTCGTTCTCGGCGGAAATTTCAACACCAAAGCTGTTGGAGAGAATGTCGGAGGTGGAGGTGGGGGCTCTTGCTTCTTGAAAGGCTCTGCCGCCGCCTTATTGTTAGGCTTTGCTGAAGCTGCTGAAGTTGTTACCGTGTTTGATTCCTTTTGGTTTCGCTGATGCGGCTCTGGCATCTTCTCGTGGATTCCAGCCTTCTTCTCGGCACCCAATGCCTTGAGTTGATTCATTTTCTTCACCTTCTTTGCATTCAACTCTTCCTGCCGGTCAGATGGGGCCCGTTTGCGGCCAGCTTTGGCCGGATCGTCGGGCTTCATTCCAGGTTTCGATGGCTTCAAGGCAGACGATGAAGGCCCTCTCTGATCCTTTGCTTCCTTCGTAGAGGCCATGTCCGCATTTCCAGCACCAGGCTTCTGCAGTGATAGACCAGCAGACACTCTAGGGGATCGGAGCTCGGCCATGTCAGGCTCGCTTGCTGCTGGGACGACCGACTTCTGGTACACCTGTATCCGGAACTTGCAGAATACTTGAAGGGCAATATTCGGAGCATCGCGATCCATTTCATAAAAAGGATCCAGTGCTAGTTCTCGTAGGTCATTCAATATCTGTGGAAACTCCAGACTGAGAGAACCCAGATCCACTCCAGGTTGTGGTGCAGAAGCACTGGTGCGATCTGAAGTTCTTGCAACTCCATCATCTCTCCTCTGTGACTCGGTTCGGCCAACCTCTCCATGTCCAAGCTCATTACCCAATGACTTGCCTGCTACCTTCCCACGAGATTCTCCTCCATCTTTAAAGGACACAGCTTCGATATTAAGGATTTTATTTTTCTTCTTCTTCTTCTTCTTGATGTCCCCAGTGTCATCAGGTCCAACAGAACCACCATCCTCCCTTGGGCGCTTACGAACCTTGTCCTTCTTCATCACTCGATCCACAGCTGGCACAGCTTGGGCCTTCATGCCCTCCTCTGCTGGCAAATCAACTGCAGATTTCGCCTCCTGTCTCAAGTTGTTACTGCGATCATCGAGTTGTCCAGGTTCGGTCTCCATTCTTCCATCAGTCATCGATGGTCCGTTCTTCAGCCTCCGTTCATCAAAAGCTTGGGTCTGCAAGCTGGGTGTTGTGCCCACAGGGGAGCCACCAGCATAAGCTTGCTGCACATCATTATGTCCAGCCACCGACTTCGTTTCCTTCTGCACCGACGACACCAACGCACCTTCAAACATTATCTGAGGCCTCTTCTGTGGTACAAAGTTGCTAGCCTGGGGGGTGTTGACGTAGTGAACCAGTGGCGGCGGCGTCCCGTGAGCTTGAGCAGGGGGTGAACGGAGGTCGGGCAATGGAGAAGGCCCGAAGGGGCCTCCGATGGGGCTCGCACGCTGCTCTCCTCGTTCTTCTCTTCGCTTTAGGACGTACTTGTTCTTCTTTGATGACGAAGAGGGGACCTTGGGAGCTTTACTCGCAGGACGGGAGGAGGAGACCCTCCTCTCGCCTAAGGTTTCCGCAATCCTCAGCTGACCACTAAGTGGGATGGCTGTTTATAATAAAAATGAAACAAAAAGAAAACAGCGCCGTAAGTACGTTACAGGAGAGAGAAAGAGAAAGCGACAGATAAAGATGAAGCCAAACATGATACGATGATGTGGTCCGAAAAATTTAAATGCATACACAACTACTAAACATATGGCACCGAGCGAAGGGTGAAAGCCCGCATGTGAATTTGAGCAAAGAAGGCTAAAACAGAGAGACGCGAACACCGCGAACTACGAAAAAAACGTTAATTACAGCTTTTGATTTTATCCCGCTGTTTTAAGTTTGGTTCGATGTGCGGCGGGAGCAGGGCTTAAAAGGCTTGCTTAGCCCACCGTGCGGTTCCTAATGAACGTAATCGCAAGTTGATGCTTCAGGACCTCTCCGCCAAAGAAGGGCATTTCCTAGGTAAATTAAAGAAATAAAAATCACCGGTGTGTTATTTAAATACTTTGGTTTTGAAAACAACTGAACAGCCATGTGCCCCTTTGGTAATATTTTGCATACATTTATACACAAATTGGCCCACCAAGAGCTAGACGCCAAAGACACGCCCACCTCTTACGAATTTACCAAAAAAAAAAAAAGACAAGAAAAGGACGACACCACAGACCTCACCTCTTACAAACTATTAAAGAAAACATCGAAGAAAGAAAGAAAGAAGACCGCTATAAGAGTCTTTCTCCATTCATCTGTCCTCCCGTCCATTCAACTCCGAATCATTCCACTTAACAGTCGTGTGCGCTTCTGCCAGTTAACCTGAGTCAAGGGTATCTCACTCTGGACCGCATGGAGACGCATCACACGCTGAAGCTTTAAAGCTTTACCTGAAACCAACATTATAAACACCAAACCAAACCCTCCAGAATCCTCAAAATGGATGCCAAAGTTCGGATCTAGTGCTCATACGGAATTCATTTTTATACGACAGTGTCTCCTATGAATCAAAATACTAGATCCAAACTCGCCCAACCGTTACCAACCCGTGCACCATTAAGCCTACATCTTATAGCTACACGCTCAAATATTAAAATATTACTGTTAATGTCAAATGTACACTTCAGGATCATAGGAAAGGTAATATTTGTGCCGAGTGGCCAGATTGGAATATACACAACCTATCCCAAATTTTATCCTCCATGTTAACCTACAGATTAGATACCATGCGTCTCCTCTAACCAAAAGGTGAAGGTCAAAATCCTCAGTATCTTCACGCAAGCACAAACATATGAAATTTGACATGCACAAATTACAAAATCTGCCCTTCAATTACACAAAAACGAAAAAAAAAAAAGATCTTGGTTGTGAAATTCTTTTTAATGTTGATACGTCCAGCATAAAGCAAGAGACTATTTGAAATTCCAATTACCAAACTAAAAGATAAACCAAAATAGAACAAAACATCATCCTTAGCTAGGGAACGTTATTGTTAAATTGAATAAGACATTGCTTTGTTATTGTTAAATTCGCATCCATCACTGCAAATTTTACAGCCAATCAGAACCTCATAGGATAAAGAACCACATAATGAATGTTGTTCTAATAGTACAATCTTATGAGATATTTAGGAACGATTAAATGATTTTCTAGAAATATATATAGTTTTTTGTTAATCATTTTATAGTTTTTTATAATCATTTTGAAAAATATATATTTCACCTTAAATTATTAAAGATTATAAAATGGCAGCAATCTGCAGCCTATGATGATGTGCTTAAATTCTACCCGCAAATTTGTTAGACATAATAATTAGCATAAGGGAAAATTTCTCAGCCCTGAATAACCACACATTATTGTCTTAAATATGAAAAAAGAATCACTTGGCTTGACCAAAAGATACTTTGTCAAACAAATTAATAAGTTGTAGCTGCAAAATGACATCAAATTATTTCCATTGGTCTATGCAACAAGTTTGGGATTCCTCCCCCACTTTGCAAGACAAGTTGATTCAAGCCAGGTGTTGCTCAAAGATGCCAATTTTTCAGTAGACTAAAGTGTGGCCTTCCAAAGATGTTCAAGCTTGCTAGATTAAGTTAAACATTGCGCTATGATAATACACAGCATGAAAACAACCAAAAAAAAAAAAAAAGGATCACACTCTTTGAAGATCCAAGATGGAAGACCCTAAAGTAGTTCACCAAATAAAATTATCAGTTAATTTCGACCATGAAAAACTTGAAACTATTTAAGATATCAATATTGTCATCCAATCACAGTTAAATTTTATCTATTTGTCTGGACAAAAATTTCATTATGTGAAAACAAGAAGGCTTGGGACGTAGCAAGTCTCAACGCCTGAGTCATGAATCTATACTCCTAAACTTCAAACAAAAGAATAAGAATATATAGCATTTAGTCTATTGAATGTTGGTGCTTCACTTCTCAATTCTCATGGATTTGATCCTATTTACGAAATCACTTAAGCACTACCATGTTGCTAAACGACAAAACTTGCTTTGGACCTATTGTATTACCTATCACCTGGCACAGCCCTATGTCACAACTTCGGATTCACCAGGCAGTGCAATATATGCGTACCGGATATATATGTCCTATCAGTATTGACTTTGCCATTACCTTCTCGCTAGACAATTTGTTTGGCTTCTTCAAGGCTGTGCATTTATAGGATATCCTTCTTATCATCCACCAAGTGTTTTGCATATATCACAGGCAGCTCCTACAGTCAACTCTTTAGCTTTTCAGCCCTTTGCATCATCGTATCATCTAAACCAAGGCTACTGTCTTTTATAAAATACAAGTTGACTCAACGTCCAGTACGAATGTAACAATATTTGCCTATTCTTTGTATAGTGCAACAGTAGAATGTCTTGATGCTGTTCTTCTCCTGACCGGGTAATCAATCTAAATTTATTATATTTTATGTTCAACACACTGCTACCATCATGAAAATACACATGTTTCAAAATTCAAGACCTATGACTCTAGTTCAGCACAACATGCCTTGCACAACAGAAACCACACGTGATCAAGAAAAGGACTGCAGAATAGAACAGATTACCGTTGAAGATCCAAGCAAGATTGGAACTAAATTATGAAGTACAGAGGAAACTTCATGGACCCATAATAAACTATAATCCCCTTCTTCACTAAACTCAATTTTACATGTATTTCACCTACAATTATCTTTTTTTTTTCAAGGAAACAAAACCACCCAAAACCTAACAAATTTCAAATCTAGACACCGTATCTAATTGGAAACTTGCATACTGATTAAAGTACCAACAGCTGACTATTATCCAAAAAAAAAAATCTACAGACAAATAAATTCATCAACAGTACCTTCCCAACTTTCATCAGTTTCTGACCCAGAAAATAAATGAGATTTCAATCTTAGACCTCATGATATTTCAAATAAGACTTTAAAATGGTTGAATTCCATGAAAGCATACAAATTCGGCCTTCTCAGATTTGCTAGATCTATTGAGACCTAACCATATTTTGGCCCTCTGAAAAGTAGGTTTCACGACTGAAACTACATCAACACCCAATGCATACAGCTTGACTAAAGCAGAATTACAATTATTCCTATCTCCACCATGTCATAGACCTTTGCCACATTCATAAAGGCAAAAATACAAAGTATCTCTCACAGCAGGCAAAAATACAAAGACATTCTCACTATATACAAGAAAAACCTGTATGCACTAGCTTACTGCACACTTGTTTCACCATCTTAACATCCAACCATGAAAACCAGGCCACAATTATTTCCGATTATATTTGTTTTTATTTCTCATCACATTTTTTTCATCACAAGCATCCAAATTTACACTAGGACCTATTTGCGCCTTTCTACCAACATCTCATATTTATCCATCAATGTTACCCACTACCAATGCACTTTGCTAGACAAGCCTAATAAATTTAAAAATTCCACTGATTTAAACTTCTTCATTCTATATTTACTACGCTACCATCTACAAAGTCTATTAGAACTAGTGTACAATCAATTTTCTCTTCCACCACCAGCAACAACAACAACAATACAGCGTAAATATTTCAGTCAGTTTCCCTCGGTTGCTGTAAGTTGTTTTACATGTAGAAACTCGACATACCATTTCCACTTACACATGGCACCATATATAATATTCAAATTACACTTTATCGTCGCATAGACTTAGCATAACAGCTTCAAAACCCATTTATATGGGACAATTGAATCTTTTGGTAGCAGACACAATTTTTTAAGAATCTAATCATATAAAAGCATATATAATACGGCATCTCACTCTTTCTTCCATTAAAAATATATGATAAATTATATGTTTTAAAACAAATTAAGGAAATGCATATATGTTCATATTAACATAGCATCATGTTATAAAATCTCGAAAGATAAATGAAGGTGTTAAATAAGCAATACCAAATCCAAACATCATAACTAATTTTGTAAGAAAAAAATACTAACAATACTCTTAAACTGATTTAAGATAAAAAAACAATAGCATCTGTGTATATGTGAAGAGATGACAGAAAAAGATGACATGTTGACCAGATGAAAGTCAAGGAAGATCCACATACTTTAAGGGTTTCAAGGGATAAATAACATAGCAAAGCTCAACTTTTTCAGATCTTCGGATCTTTGTCCACATATAATCTTCTTTTGTCGCATGTGACCATGAAAGTGTACACACATAAGATGCAATATGAAATTCCATCATATGAATGTTCACATGGAGTTTTGTCTTGTTTTGAAAGACTTCTTTTGGCACAGCTAATCCTAAATTTACTTTTCATATTATGGTGGCTTGCAAGGTCAGTTTTTTGTTTTGACACTTCCTAAGGTTCTTAAACCAGTTCAACATCTGGTCATGCTGGAATTGTGTTTCGTCATTTTATGAAACTTATCATTGGTTGCGAACTGGTGCAAGTATAAACTATGATGTCAAAGCCAATTATTATGCTTTCACTTCCATTGGTGCCACTCAAAGGTGCGAAGAGCACAAAATATGCAATGTGATGCTTCAAATTTCATTCATGGTTTGGCCTAATGAAATTAATTATAGGAGACTTACTACAATGAAAAGGTGCCAGTACCTTTAGATATTAATGGAATCCAAAAATTGTTACAACCATTTTAGAAAGATTCACTACTACCACCATGAGGCACATGCCGATCATATGCTATCTAGTTAATAACGATATAATAGTTATAGAAGTTCCTTTTTTATTACAAGGTCCATGATTCTCTCTCTTTCCATCTCTCTCTTGTTTTTGTTGCAATGAGTGCTTTATTAGTTCCTTAGAAGAGTCAAGAGTAGAGAAGATGACGACTCAATGCAAATCAATGCTTGGCATTACAATGGCATGGATTGGGGGTACACATGATTTCAAGTCAAACCAAAAATGAGACCAAACAAACCATCGTGCCAATGAGTCAACGGGTCAAGAACGTTATATCAATATAAAGTTCATGATAATAAAGATTATGTTAATTTTTATTTTATTAAATAGAATACTGGGTTTTGTTCTTGTGGTTTGCCATATCCAAATTTCTTTTTCAATTTTGTTGTCCCATGGTTTTCATGAAGAGATTATATATTACTTTTTATGTTGTTTATGCTTTGTTATAGAGTCAAATTATCTTAGTTATTGTTTCTTGTTAAGAACGAGAGTAATCAACCAAACCAATGCATTCTAGTTAAGTCGGTTTGCACTAATTTAAACATTTATAGGTTCAATGCAATTCCAGATATTGAGAACTGATCACAATTGGTTCAACTATGGGTTTGCGCTCAATTAAAACCAAACCAAACCATGTGCTCCCCTGTAAAGATAGTTGTTGTAACGAAAAATAGCACAGATAGTTTGATGGCCAAATATTAATTTGAAATATATCAAATTTACAATTGCATTGTTCGAGACTCCACTGCTTTTAAGACAATTTTGGTGTATTTATTTAATATATAATTTTGATATTCTTAATCATTTATAAAGAATTTACACGCAAAATTATGCTTTTTTTTAGGGCTTCCATGTAAATAATAAAAAGTTGTCTTTACTCCCCGCATAGGTTAATGGGTTCAATTTTGACTTCATCCAGCTCATAAAATAGTTTGAAAATTTATTATGTAAAAAGGGATGAGTAGGATGATTTTAAGGATAACTCTTTCCATCAGTCTCTCTCTCCAGCAGCCCATAGAATGGCATTATAATTAGCTTTAGTAAATGTGCATTGTCCCCAAGGAACAAACATCTTGAGATAATAATAACTATTAATCATGATACTCTGATAACAACCATCTCTCTATTCTTTTTCCCAGTATTACTGCTAAGAATAGCAATCGACTTTAGACCAACTTGAAAGCTCAAACACAACAGGCATTATCCTTATGTATAATACTCAACATGGTTTTCTTCAAGGCTTTAAGGACAGCTTTTCTCTTCTCCTCCCAATTCTATCACAAACCTTCTCAACTAGCTCCCATAATCAAATGCATTGCGATCACGTAACTATTCCATGAGCATCTTATAGCTTCATTAGGGATGCAAATAAGCCAAGTCAAGTTGAATGGTAGGATGTTCAAACTCCTGCTTGTTATAAGGAGTAATGGAGCTTGAGCCAAGCTGAAGCCTGGCTTGATAGAGTATGTGATGCTTGGCTCCTTTATCATTTGACCTATCGGAAAACGAGCTTCTTATCATGCTAAACCAAAACTCTAATCAATTTTGCAAACTTAACATGTGCAAGCTCAGTGCATTTATAAGCCAAGCTTTTGAAAAATGTCCAAGCTAGGCTTATTTTCTAGTTGAACTAACTAGCCACTACCAAACCAAATCTGAGCAGTTCATGAAAAACTTGGTTCATTGGCAACCATAAATTTCTATTGATTAAGAACTCTTCAAGCTTGGTTCAAGGCCAAGCTTTTAAAAAAATGTTCAAAAGCCCACCCAACTTTCTAGTTGGACTAAGCTTGAACTAGCCATTACCAAGCCAAGCCCGAGCAGGTCCATGAACAACTGGTTCATTTGCATGGAAGCAAAATGTGTGCACCACAGGGTACATAAAAGATGTTTATATGTGCACCACAGAGTACATGGAACCAAAAGATTCTAATTTAGTGTTTTTTTCTTTTTAAGAAAAATAGATAATTTAGAAGTCTAGATAATAAAACCAATACTTCATGTTCGTCCATATACCCTTTTGCAAAATTATCCAAGGATGTGAATAAAGTAGAGAAGTGAGGCCCTTCGCTTTATTAGAAGACATAAGAGGATCACCAAATTGATCATGGTCCACCGCTTCCAATGATCAAAGGAGAATACCATCATCAGCATGTAAAAGAATTTAGCAAAGAAACACTCTGCAATGCAACATTTCACTAACATTGACCCATTAGGTCAATCAATGATTGTCATGTACCAGATAAGGATACTTCATTGACTTATCAAGCCTAAGAGAAAATCATTATGAATAAATAACTAAAGATGTGGATAGCCTTACATAACATCACACCCTCCATATTCACCACTGACTTATGATCAAACAACAAAAATTCCTTAATAGGGCCGGCAACAAAAACAAAAAAAAATAAATCTCTTGCACATGACGATTTACTATTGCTCTTCAGTGAAGGTTTATGACTCAAGGATGAGTTCTTCTAATGAAAGAGAGAATAATATGAACTAGTTAGCCTAAGAGAATTAAGAATTCTTGTAGCTTTATAAAACAGATCAAAAATTAGTTAAAAAATAATATAGTGATGAAGCTAAGCTTTCAAATGCATGCTTAATATGATCATGCACGTTACAGTCATGTGAGTACTTTTTTTTTTTTTTGAAGCCACGAGCAACATCTGTTTTATAGATTTTAGCACATGTGTAGTGATCTTAGCTAGGGCAAGTCCCAAAATAGGAGTTAACCGACAAGCGGAGACAATCAAAATAGAAAATGTCTCTCAAAGAGAAAAAGCAAGTGGTGGTAGCATCAAAACACAAGATAGAATACTTAAAAACCTTAAACAATAATGCTTTAGCACCATCAAGCCATTAAAATTAGTTTTCAAACTTCATAATCATTTCTTCTTGATATTTCTTAATAGTTACATTCCTCTTATACCTCTTCAACCAGTTGGCCAGCATATGTGTCAATTTGATATAAGCCAACCAAATTGCCCTAAACAATCAAAAAATCTAAGCAAAATGTCACAAGGTTTTGTTTGGACCAACCTTAAAAATTACACTAGGCTCCTCTTGGAAATCTAAAAAAGAATTAAGATACAAAGGAGGGAAAAAAAAAAAAAAACTCAAATCAAAGAAACTCTCAAGTTTTTCCAGAAATCATTCACTTTATTTGTTAAAATGATTAATTTTGTTGATTTAGTGAATCTTATTGAATCTTAACGTTGTTATCTTTTGCACTTCCATTTTGACAAATTGTTGCAAAAGAACTCTCATGGCAATTCAAATCAAAACAAAATTGCAATGAAACTGTATTCCAAAGTAAACAAGTCGAATAAGTAAAATAACTTATAGTATACCATCATCTTATACAAAAACAAATATCATTCAGTTAAGAGGAAAAGCTATCAAGCATTTTGACTTGCTTCCAAACATTTCATGACATGCACAAAAGAGCTCCAACTCAGAAGCCAAATGTGCCTGCGACAAAACTGTAGTAATTCTACTTCCATGGCTAAAAACTCAATGATCACCAGACAATCAATCATGCTAACTGATTTTCTAGACGCATGAACTGTAACTAATCAGGCATAAGTTGCCCCACTATTAAGTCTCAGAAAATATACTCTAGCAAGAAATTTTGTAGCGGGGGAAGAAAGTTGAGCCCAAAAATCACTTCATCCCTGCACTACAGAATCTTCATATCATATCAGAAGCACAAAAGGTAGCATGAGAAGGCAAGTGAAGTTGCACGAAATCAAAACATGGTGAAATTTAACGATAAGTGTCATTTCAGATATACCACAAATAAAACCACCTCTCAAATTTGAATTAACCAATACCTTAACTAATAACTTGCAGCTAAGAATGTTTAAATACAGACAATTACCCATCGAAAGCTTAAAATCACAGCAACAGAAAGGCATGTACTGATGTATACCTCTGGGCGCAAAGTAATCAGACTGATCCGGTGTTTCTGTATCAGTTGGCGATGGCCGCACTGGCTCTACTCCGAAGGCTTGCGGATAAGTCTCGTCGTACTCTTCATACACCGCCTTCCTGTAAGCTACCAACCTTGCCTTGCTCCTGATGAAATCGATACCCACAGGCTCCTCGCTTAGAGGGGCCAACGCCAACTGCTGCAGAAAGGACAGCGCATCTTCAGGAACGAAGCTGTCTCGGGCAACCTGAATCTGTTTCATAGAATAGTCCGCCCCTCGCTCATAGCCCGGCACATCAACACGGACATACCCAGGAAAACCAAAATACCTGAAGTTCTTTGCATTTCGACAGCAACAAGTCAGACCCAGAGCTGCTCTCCGACTCACCTCGTCCTCAGCCTCATCAACAGATTTGACGAAATTCCTCGATGTCGTTTGCTTTGACTTCTCTAGGTAATATGGATCGAAAGGGATGAGCTCATCCGGAACGAACCAACCGTAGCTGCTGTCGCCGAAAAACGCGACGAGGGCATGGCCCTGCTTCCTCGTCCTCCGAACATCGGGAGGGGCGAAATGAACATTGAAGATGTACCCAGGCCACCATGGGTGGGATTTCACCTTCCCCCATACCATGTCTCCGACCTCGAAGCCATGCATCCAGATCTCTGGTGGCGCCGCCACCTGTGACGGGGCCACAGGATGATTCAATACCAAAGTTTTCTCCTGTACCGGCAACAATCGCTCGATTCCGGCATCCACAGGCAGAGAACCATCCATGGCAGAGTCGGATTCAGAGACCCTAGCTGCCTCCACATCCATCTTGGCATCTCCCGGAGATAGATCGGCCGTTGCGTTGTCCGAAATCCGTTCCACCGACGGATCGATCTCCGCTCCAGCGGCGCTTTCGTCGGAAACCCTAGGTTCTTCTTCGGGGTCTTCCACCTCGACGAAGGCCAGATCGGCCGCGGCGGTGGCCGGATCACCCTCCATTGCGAGCTCGTTATCGGATATCACCGAGAGAATAACACGGCGAGCTCCGAAACGTGCGAGAACGAGCAAAGAACGACGGAGGAAGGGAGACCTGAGAAGCCGAGATCGACGATCATGGCCCAAGGAACTCGATCCGAGCGAAACCCTTCAAATCGATAGAGATCAGCCCGGAGGTCGCAAACGAAACCCTAGAAAAAGAGAAGGGAGAAGAGAAAAAGCGATGAGGCGCCGTTCCCGTGCGCGTCCCTTGGTCCCGGGGAGATTTTTGCGCCCTAGGTTTTCGGATAAGCACGGCCAAAGATATGATGGTCCCCCGCTTTCAGTTTATTATCGTGGACCTCTGATTATGGTTACCACTGATATTTTACAGAACATGCTCCTTACCGCTTAGAAACATCAGGTTACGTGTAATTAGTAGGAGCCCATGAATTGCAACGAACCGGCCCATAACTTCTACTAGGCCATGACCGGCCCATTGGCATCTACAATGTGGCGTTGAGGTAAACATAACATTACAACATAGCATTGTATCACTACATTTTCTACAGAATATATAATTCAACATTATTGAAGTAGATGCAGATTTTATCTATGTACATGCTATTTATAAAGCAAGTTTCTGTTCTACACAAACTATTATATAAAATAAGTTTTATACTATTGTATAAAAATTACGGATAAAACTATAGAATGAGTGGAGAGTGATTGAGAGGAACAAAAGAGGACAATGATGAGGTTCTCTGCTTGTCAACTATGAAGTTATATGAAAAGCATGATGGCTATTTTTTCATGGATGCTTCTTTTTTATCCAACATTTTTAGATAGGTGTAATTGTAGAATATAATTGTTTTATCGCTTTCGATCTATTTATTGATATATATTTATAAGGATCATTTCCATTGATTTGATGACCATGCTTCTTTCTACTTATTTATAAATTTTATTAAAAAAAAAAAACTATGCAAGTTAGGGATGTTGGTAGAAGTCCAGTTTGAATTATCAGCCCAAAATAGTATGAGTTAGATCCATGATTAGTCCAGTAGCATATCTAACGTGCATCATAGTTTATCATTACCCCTTGGAATAATTGCAACATAAATTGATGATTTTCTTGAATAAGATATAAAGTTATACAACTAGATATGATGGCTTTTTAAGATTAATACAAACAATATAATTTGAGTATGGAAAGAAAATCATTTGAACATGCAAATAAAACTAATGCTGCATTGCATGGCTTCTCAATGAGTAATTCTATTCATAGTTATGGAAAGATCAATGTTGCATGTTTCTTGACTTTCAGTTATACACATACTTGCATGAATAATGATAACCTAGTTAACTTTATTTATTGTATTGGAATAAAACATAGTTTGTTAATAAGAGATGTTATTAAAAGTCTCCATTGTCTGCATATTTAAAGGATCTTAAAGGACATTAAGCTTTTTTACTTATGCTTTTTTTCTAAAGTACATATCGTAAACTTGTCTTTGAACTAGTTTATGAATTTTTATAAAAAAAATATCTTTTTGATATTCATAAACCAGTCTATTTAGTTCAAATAAATAAGCAACGTACTTACATTAAGTAAATAGAGAAATTTTAAAATGAACAAAGAATTCTATTAAAAAGGTGAAAAGGCATAAATAAAAAGAAACTAAGAATATCATCTTGACTTTAGAAAGAAAATAACTTAATCCTCTTTATCTTCTTTCCTCTTATAAAATTACAGTTAGTAATCTCATTCATGTCTCATCAAAATAGTCTCATGTATAATTACAAAACTAAAAAAATGAATTATTGTTGTCATGATATTAATGTCTTTTGTATTTATTAATGTTATTATAATTATTTATGATCATGTTATTTGCATCATGATAATTCACATCCTTATTGAAAATTTTTTATTTTTTAAAATAAATATGCAACATAAATGCTTAGAGCATGACTCTTTATACTATTTGACATATAACTAGCAATTATTAAACCTTTTGCAAATGCATTCTCACTCGATCGTCATGTATTCATATTTATACTTTTTGCCTTATGAAGATGGTATCTTACATCAATTTCATGGCTCTTGTTATTGTACGTGATTATGAAAACTAATCACTTGATAAATTTAAAAACAAGATTGATCTCTCTAAACACATTTTATATACATATTAATTTTCAGATATATTTTAGATGTAAAATTATTATCTTTTTTTATGAAAGATTATAAGTCACATAATAAGGAATAGCTCTTTTAAAATATTTGTAACTCTTCAAATTTTGATGCCGGCAAGATTTGATCTCAGATCACTTGATAACCTATCAAGGCCTTTATCAATATGGGAAACATGTACATTCAAATTGTTATGGCTTTCAAACATTATAATTTATACTTTTTATTAGATCATCGTGTTATGACGTACCAACTTCACAAGAACATCTAGTTTATCCATGACATTTTATATTGAATATTGTATTAACAGTGATAAGAAGTAGTACTCCGATAAAGTCATGATTATATCAATCCAAAATTTAAACTATACCATCTAATAATAATGAAATATTTTCAATAACCAACATTCATATAAATTGATTAGTTTTTTTGCACCCCATGATCATTACAATAAAAAATACAAGAAGTCTTAATAAATTGATATTTTGATAATATTTATCAATCCATAGTTTGTATTATATAATATATAAGCATGATATACTTTGTCAATAAAATGATTTGGAGTACAATTAGAGCGATGTCCTAAAACGAGAAATAATGTATATAGCATCTAGTACATTTTAACAATAATCTAATATAAGTGATGAAAGATTTTAGCTCAATGAAATGAAAACCTTCAATTTTTATTGGATTTATCTTATTTCTTGAAATAAATATGCAACATAAATGCTTAGAGCATGCCTCGTTATAATATCTGACATATAACTAACCATTATTAAAACTTTAGCAAATATATTCTCACTTGATCGACATGTATTCATGCTTATACTTTTTGCCTTATGGAGATGGGATCATGCATCAATTTCATGGCTCTTGTTATTGGACATAATGATGAAAACTAACCACTGATAAATTTAAAATTAAGATTGATCTCTCTAAACACATTCTATATACATATCTAACTTTTAGATATATTGTAGATGTAGAGTTATCACCTTTTTTTTTTTTTAATGAAAGATAATAAGCTACACAATAAGGAATAGCCCTTTTGGAATATTTATGACTCTTCAAATTTTGATGCAGGCGAGCTTGGATCTCAAGTCACTTAATAACTTATCAAGATCTTTATTAACATGTGAAATCTGTACGTTCAAATTATTACGACTTTCGAATGTTATGATTTTTACTTTTTATTGGATTATTGTGTTACTACGTACCAACCTCAAAAGGACATCTAGTTTATCCATGATATTTTATATTGAATATTGTATTAACAGTGACAAGAAGTAGTACTTAGATCAAGTCATGATTATATCGATCCAAAATTCAAACTATACCATCTAATAATAATAAGATATTTTTAATAACCAACATTCATATGAATTGATTGGCTTTTTATGCACCCCATGATCATTACAATTTAAAATACAAGAATTCTTAATAAGTTGTTATTCCAATGATATTTGTCAATTCATAGAGTGTATTATAGAACATATAAGCATTGTATACTTCGTCAATAAAAATAATTTGAAGCACAATTAGAGCAACATCTTGAAACGAGAAGTAATACGTGCAACATTTAATACATGTTAAAAATAATCTAATATAAACGATGAAAGATTTTAGCTCAATGAAATGAAAATTTTCTATCATTTTACACTTTTATTATTCTACATGCAAAAAAATCCGCAATCCATTGTTGGAAGTGAAAATCTTCTATCATGCTCTAGGTAAGTTTGGATTTGGTATAAATATGTTTGAATCATAAACAAGCAACCTATCTAGACTAGTTTATTAAACTATTGATTTTAAGTTCAAATTTTTGATCTACTTAACCTATTTTGACTAATTTAATAATTAGATTGGTTGATGATCGAATCAATTAAATCAATTTAAGATATATTAGCTTATTTAAAATCCACCCAATCGGCTCCAAACATGTTTACAACCTACTTTGCTTGTTTAATTCATCTAAATCCATCACACACATTAAAAACCTACTTTAACCTATTTCATTTGTTTAACTTGATTTTTTCTACTGAATAAATGGGTTATGTTAATTAGGTTGGTTGCCTGTTTAATAAAAAAATCAGATTTAGATTCAAATTATATCATATCACATATATATCTATATAACAATACTCTGTGAAGAAATATTTGAGTGTTGCCAACTCAGCTTTTCAAATGAATTTTGTTGTGCCATTTAGAAAAAATACCTCCTCACATTAAATTATGTTAGTAATGTATGATATTATTATATTTTTATAATTAAAATCTGATATTTCTTTATATTAAATTATATTATTAATATATAATATTTTTATATTTAAAATATATTTAATTGATAGTTGAAAATATGAAATGATTTTAAAAATTTGAATAAATATTATTTTATTATATATATATATATTTAATAATTAAATTTAGAAGAAAAAATATGTTCGTACATTCGGTCTCATGCAACATGCGGGCCTTCGATTAATTTTTAAAATATATAATGAACATGTTGGATGTGGATTAAATTTTTGGGGTTCACTTGCCTCCAAGTCCAAACGCCGTCACTTGTGGATTATCTCTTTGATCTCACTCATACCCACCTAGTTTCATATCCGACCCGGCCGGATCTATGTGCATGTCCGTGCTCAGCACCTGCGCGCTCAGTAGTGGGAGCGGGCGGCACGGCCGCAGGACCCACGGCCGGCCGAGGAAAGCTACATGGCAGCTATAAAAAAGCCCCGAGATTCTCCCACTTGTCTCGGTCTCAAAATCCAGTCTATTTCCCTCTCTCTCTTTTCAAACCCTTTCTGGCCCACAGCGCGAGAGAGGAAGTAGCGAGCGGAGGAGAAACCCTAAGATCTTCGTGCCAAACCCTAGCTCTTTGATCCTTTCTTGTAGAGATGCCGCGCGAGATCATAACGATTCAGGTGGGGCAATGCGGGAATCAGATTGGGATGGAGTTCTGGAAGCAGCTCTGCCTCGAGCACGGCATCGGCAAGGATGGCCTTCTCGAGGATTTCGCGACTCAGGCACTTCCCTTCTTCCATATATCTTTTTTTGATTTCGTTTTCTATCATCTCATGCAATCCTCGCTCTCTTTGATGACATCTGGAGCAATCGGGGTTTATCCACTGTGGTTCCAATGGTTCACGACAGCAAAATTGCTTCAGTTTTGAATCTGCAGCTCCAGATCTGTTACGAGATTGGAAGAGAATACTGTAGCCTACGATTTCATCAGTTTCAACACTGATTTGTGATTAAAATTTGGATTCTTGACTGGATTGTTTTGGGCTGGAGCATGCTAAACAGTAAGAGCGGCGGGAGGACTCACGGCCGGCCAAGGATAGCTGCATGGCAGCTATAAAAAGGCTCCAAGATTCTCCTATTTGTTCCGATCCCAAAATCCAGTCCAGTTCCCTCTCTCTTTTTTCAAACCCTTTCTGGCCCACTGCGCAAGAGAGGAAGTAACGAGCGGAGGAGAAACCCTAAGATCTTCGTCCCAAACCCTAGCTTCTCGATCCTTTATCGTAGAGATGCTGCGCGAGGTCATAACGATCCAGGTGGGGCAATGCGGGAATCTGATCGGTATGGAGTTCTGGTAGCAGCTCTGTCTCGAGCATGGCATCGGCAAGGACGGCCTTCTCGAGGATTTCGCCACTCAGGCACTTCCCTTCTTCTATATCCCCCTCTTTGTTCTCGTTTTCTATCATATCATTCAATCCTCGCTCCCTTTGATGACATCTGGAGCAATCGGGTTTATTCAACCATGGTTTCTTTGATCCACGATAGCAAGATTGCTTCAGCTTTGAATCTGCAGCTCCAGATCTATTACGAGGTCGGAAGAGCATAATGTAGCCGACAGTCTCATCAGTTTCAACACTAATGTGTGGTTAAAATTTGGATTCCTGACTGGACTGTTTTGGGCTGGAGCATGCAATATGAAGTTAGTTTATCCGATGATATTTTTTAAAATTTTTCCTAATATGTTGAGAAGTGCTATATATTATGGGTAAAATAGGAAACCTAAAGTCGACATGTCGACATGGAATGCACCTTGCTTCATATATTTGTAAGGGTAGATTGAGAGTTGCTGGAGGGAGCCACCAGATTTCCCCTCCTCCCATGGTTACCTCAACACCTATATACATTGATGAAAAGTCAACCTAAGCTGAACTTTCATACTTTTGATGAGTAATGGAGAGGATGTTGCATAATGTAGGTGGGTCAAGAGGTTAAGAAAGAGGGCACGTGATAACATTTTTGACATTGGCTGGTTATTTGCTAAGGATTTTAATGGCAATTAAAAGGCCTAAGGTCAAGGAAATTTCTCATGTTTTATAATGTGCCAAAAGGATGAGGTAGCGGTCAACACATGAACAAGATTTTCATGGAGATTTGGTGCAGGCATATAACCTATGTTTCTTGAATTTCTTCTCGTTTCTCCCAGGGGTGACTGGAAATAAAGTTACCGATCTGATCCCAGTTCTTCACGTGGTTGAAATGTATTAGAAAAAGCTGGTGATTGTGGATACTTTTTGGTCATGATGTTGTTTCACTTATTGTTAGTTATATTGTATTATACCTCAGATCAGAGAAGACCAGAAAAAATTCAAGAAGATCCTGTGTTGAAAGAGTTCAAAAAGTTGGCTATTCAGAGAATGGTTGCTTACCTACAGTTGTAGTTCATGGCATGCTTCAAGTATCATCTTCATCATTTTCTAGATTTAGGAATGTAGAAAATGACTAAAAAGGCAAAGCAGCACCTTGGATCAGGGAGGACCAGAAAATATCCATGAAGATCCTGTGTTGAAAGAGTGGAAAAGGTTGGCTATTCATAGAGTGGTTCCTCACCTACATGTAGTTCCTGGCAGGTTTTCATGTATCATATTCATAATTTTCTAAATTTAAGAATGCAAAAAATGATTAAAAAAAGCAAAGTAGTAGGGTTTCTAGGGTCATAAGGAAACACATCCTGTGTATGTGTTGGGATTTATAAAGATATATGATAGCGTACGTTTGGTGTTAAAATTAAAAAAGCTGTCAATACTTATTGTTGAGTGGTTATGGAGATTATGAAGCAAGAGGGCCTGTGGTCTGGAGATTAGGTAGAGATACTCTGATGGGAAGATTTACTGGTGTTCCGGGCAACCTTTAGTTCTTTGATGTTTTGCAGAATTGTGAGATGAAATAACGCAGTTGGAGCTAAGTTGGTAAGTGATATACGACTTTTGGCTGGATCTGTAGATTTCTCAAATTAAGCATTTTAAAGGCCTGCATAATATGTTTGGTGCGGTACATCATGGAGTAGTTTAAGGACTCTTTTGTGATTTATGTAAAGAAATATCATGCATGTTGCAGTGGCTGGGTGGCATTCTCGAATCGTTAATGCTGTTTATGTTCGGGAGGAAAGAATATGGAGATAAAAACCATAGTATATTTTAACAACCAATATTTTCTGACCTAGTTACCGTTAGAGAAATCTAATGCTTTAGTAGAAATTGCTGATTCATATAGCATAGGATTAGGTTCAATCATTTAGTTCTTTTGTAGAAGTCAAATATACATTTGCAATGCTCTTTACTGCAATATCTAACAAAGGTTGTATTTCAAAAGGCACTCCTTTGTGTTTCATTTGAGGTTCTGAATGATGTAGTCTTGCATTTCCTTCATGTTCACTTGGAGCCTTCGATGCTGTTACCTTTTCATGGTTGAATTGGTATTACCACCTGCTATGTTTTACTATGTGATCATTTGCTTGACACCGTTAACATGAGAGATAAAAAATGGAGCTATATTCTGTATGCATGTCATGCTTGGAAAGAGAAATTGAGGAACCATTAAATGGTTTTTCATCCACAAGGATAGATAGTTTTTTTTTTTCGCTCTTGCTGCTACTATTTATAACCATGAGGGGTAAAATTAGTGAAAGAAAGGACATGATTTAATGAAGGAAACAGCAAGCATTATGTTGCTTGTCATTGACAGTAGCAGTAGGATTATGAGAAAGGAATGGGCTCACTTGAGTGTGGTTGTGACACCATCATTTACCGACCTCTGGTTCTGATGTCAACATATCATTTGCAAGAAGGGGGCTTTGGATTTGGAGCACTGAATGCTCGTGGAGCTTTATATGATCTTTGGTTTCTTATAGGATTATTTTCCAATGGGACAAAGCTTTGTATCATAATTCTTTGCTACTGTGCTGATCCTCCCTCACTCTTTATCAGCAAACAGCAGCATTCCTGCCAGGAGGATACATGTGTGAGGGATGATGCTCCAAAGACATTGTCTAGCAACAAGTTGTCAGGAGGTAATATAGGATTTCTAGTTATAATTAGGAAGTAACAACAAACTTCATCTGATAAGTAAATTCTCATCATGCAGCTATGAAGCTGCCATTGCCCTATTATCCATGACCTTTCATCCTTCCTAAATTCATAACTTGGAAATCTTTTGTAAAGAAAATTATAAGTTTCTTATCCATGCAAGTATTAGAACTGTGCGATGATGCTTGCATTGTAAATGTCATTTACTTAGAAAACACTTTCAGATTTAGAAGTGCGCTATATATAATCATTATTAGATTCTGTTCTATTAACTTATTTAGCAGTATATTTGCTTTAAAAGCATTAGTTCTACAAGTAATATTAGGTAGGCTCCAAGTTTTGTGACTTTGCTCTAACTAAAACATTGTTCTAGATTTTCTCTACCATCAAGGTTGAAGTTTCTATCAGGCTTGAACAAATAGAGAAGCACCATATTAGTAGAGTGACATGAGAAATGTCAAGCATTTTCCTTTATCTTGCACTTTGTAAACAAAAACCATCTTGATTCATTATTTAACCAGAGTAATACAGGGAGGTGACAGGAAGGATGTCTTCTTCTATCAAGCTGATGACCAACACTACATACCAAGGGCACTCCTAATGGACCTCGAACCTCGAGTTATCAATGGCATACAAAACAGTGAGTATAGGAACCTTTACAATCATGAGAACATATTTGTCTCAGAACATGGAGGTGGTGCTGGAAACAACTGGGCCAGTGGATATCACCAGGTTTGTCAACATGATGTTAGATTATACGAAAATTCTCTTTTGCTGCATGTATGCTTTTCTGTTTGTTTGACATCTCTTCTATTTTGAATAGTTTTCAGACAAAGCTGGTACTTTGCATAGTGATTTAGTCAAAGTTATGCCCTTTTTACGTCAGTAGACCTTGATTTTGTTGTTGATTGGGACTATTGTTCCCCATCTAGTGGAAATTTTTGACTAGTTTGTTATTGTACCTCTTTAGCTAACATTCTCAATAGGAATATTATGGTTTTTATTAATGGTTGTAGTCCTAGCTAATCTAATATATGTATATATATTAAAACGGAGCTTCCGCGTTGGTTTATCTTCGTTTGACAATGGATAAGAGATTTTGTGCCACGTGGAGTGAAAGCCGCGTGAGGGGTCCATGGAAGGAGGTTGATGACGGCGACGCACGGAAGCGTTCGGAACCTCGTGCTCATCTCCGTCGCATAACTCGTAGATGCACGGAAGCTTCTGTACGATGGGGACGCACAGAAGCATTGTTTGTGGCCGCTATCGGAGGAGGATGCGGTGCCGAGGTGGGGCAGTGGCCGACTTGCTGGAGTAGGCACCGGATCCATCCTCACGGCCGCCATTGGAGAAGGGGGCACCATGGTGGGGCAGTGGTTGCCGTTCGCAGCTGTCGTAGGAGGGGGCGTCGGGGTGTGGCAGTGGCCGTCGTTCGCTGTCGACTCGCGGGAGTAGGCATCGGATCTGTCCTCTCGATCACTGTTGGAGGAGGAGGGGGCATCGAGGTGGGGCAGCAGCTGTTGTTCACGGCCACCATCGAAGGAGGGGGCGCCAGGTGGGGCAGCGGCTGACTCGGGGGTATTTTCTTTCTTCTTTCCGTTTTCGGGAGTCTCGATCACATGAACAGGGAAGCTCGACGGAGGGATCGGGCCGTTGCCGTATCGATGATAGCGGCGGAGGACCTGGATGTGATCCAAAAAATAAAAATAAAAATATGTTGCCTTTCGAAGGAGCTCCGAGATGCGCTGATGGGAGGCTTGGAGCGACGGAATAGAGAAGCTTGAACGGCGGTGGAGGGATCGGGCCGTCGCCATATTGGTGACGGTGGCGGAGGACCTGGATGTAATCTCAAAAAGAAAAAAAAAAGAAACAAAATACATTGCCTTTCGGAGGAGCTTCGCGATGCACTAATGGGAGGCTTGGAGCAGCGGAACAGAGAAGCTTGGATGGCGGCGGAGGGATCGGGCCTTCGTCGTGTTGGTGACGGTGGCGAAGGACCTGGACATGATCCTTGTGCAGAGTCCTGACTTGACGGATCAGCAGGATGGGGTTGTCGCCTTGGCTGGCGAGAGAGAGTAGGAGGAGGACGGCGGTGGGAGTGGTTGTCACAGCCAGGTCAGAGGATCCACCTTCCAGAGCGGAGGGGTTGGCAGTGTGATTGGCGATGGTGGTAGTGGGGATTTCTCCTCTCCTCCATCGTCTTCGTCTTTGGAAGAAGGTGAGGATGTGGATCGGTTTGTGGATCGAGCGATCAATGCTGCGATTGTGCTCGCGGTGGGACCTTTGCTGTCACCAAGCCGCTCACCATCGATAGCGACTACTGGCATGTCAGTGAATAGTGATCTCTTCCCCCTCCTTTACCCCCTTGGTATTCTCATCAATTACCTCACTGCCCTTCTACTAAAAGAATTGCGATTTTTTAACACCAATGTTTAAATTCCTAAAATCTAGAAAACTACGACTGATTGTTATGGAAAAAAGATATTATAACAAATTCGGATGGGGATTGGATCCTCCCATACATGACCTTTTTGAACAGCAGCATTATCAATGGCTGGGCTCCCAACATTAGAATGATCCAAGCAGCTTCCACTAGGACTGGTCAAATGATTTGTCTCTGAGAGACTAGCAAGGGTACCACTAAAGGACCGTCAGAGGCCATTTAGACCTTAATCTATCTAATATTCAAATCTAAAATATATTTATATAATCAAAATTCAAACATAAATTTAATTGAAAGTGTATGAAATATTAGACCTTGAAAAGATTAGATATCATATCTCTATAAAAATTAGATATCTAATCATATATTATATATATATATATATATATGTATGTATGTACATGTGTATGTATGTATGTCTGTGTGTGTGTGTGTGTGAAAATGAAGGTATCTGTATTGATTGACCTTCTACCCATCATGTGTTCTCGAAAAAATCCTTATTTCAAAAAAAAAAAAATGATGGACTCATGTTCATAAATTACTTGACAAATGGTGAGTTGGAGATGTGAGAGGAGAGGATCAAAGGAGAATGGGAAGGAAAGATGGAAGGATTTAAAAATGATTAAAATAAAAATAATAAGAAATGAGGGGTTTAGGAAGAAGCTTCATGAAATCAGGATCGTCGAATCTTCACAAAATTTATCCGATAGCTTATAATGCATACTATGCATAAAATATAATTTTTTAATTATTTTAATTATTTTTAATATATATATAGAATAGATATAATAAAAAATTCATTGTGAATGATCTATTTTTATTCTGTTATATAGGGATGATTATATTTATGTATTTTGTTCTAATAGTTGATAACTAAATCTTTTTTTGTAGATTGAAGTAGATGAAGATGAAATTTTTGTTATTAATAAGACTATGAAGAAAAAAGATATATATGGAAAGCAAATAAGTGATTATGCTCTGCTTAATGATGAGAATTCCGAAACAATTGATATTGAAAATATTGATTTAAAAAATGATTTCTCTATCAGTAAAAGACAAAAATGATTATGTTACTTCTTACCATCATGCTATTTACACAATCCGACTTTATGTTTCCATTTAGAACACTTGATATCATCTATAATGTCTTTTATGTTATGTTGAAATTTTACTTTATAAAAATATTATTTCAAGGAATAATTTTTTTTATCTGCAAAAGACAAAAATGATTATGTTACTTTTTACTATCATCTATGATGTCTCTTATGTTATGTTGAATTTTTTATTTATAAAATTTTTAATATTAGATATATAAAATATATAATTTTTTTATTTCAAAAAAAAATCGTATTCGGTGCATCGCATAGGGTTCTAAGCTAGTATATTTAAAAGTGCTATACCTAGGTAAAGTGCAACATGATCCTTACACTGGTGCCCCAAAATACAGGTCCAAATGGTACCCAGTGCCCATAGTAAAAAGATCACTAGAAGTTCAGAAGAGATCTGAACTGCTGTCCAGGTAATGCTATGACCTGTACTTGGATATGAAGCAAAGATGTTAAACGAATCTACCACATGATTTTGAAGAAAATCTAAAAAGAAGAGGGCAGAGACATCACATTCTTTGTTGGAATTTAAAATCTAAGCTTGAACTTAGCCAACCTCTTCCTACACCAGGTGCTTCAATTTTGCCTGTGAAGATTCACTTCTTCCTTTGGTTCCAACAGGCATCTTAATATTTCATCTTTCTTTGTGGAACTCTGTGGTCCTCTTAATTCTAAATTACTTTGCTGGATATGCTTTGGCATTGAGTGATAGAAGAGGTTTGTCATATCTCTCAGGCACAAGGGGCTTCATTATCTTCTAGCAACAAATTAACATTTTCCGTCATTTATTCTTCATTTTTTTGTTCCATATTTCCTTTGATTGATTTCTTCTTGTTCCATTTTTCTTCCAGTGCTTCAAGCAGTTTGCTTTTTCATGATTTCTTTTGTCTACCCTTGAAATTTATGCATCCTGCTTGAAATAACTTTTTTTTTTTTTTTTGTGATGCAAAGGCATGTTAAGTTTGAGAACTATTCAGAATGTATTAGAACCTGACAATTAGTAGCCAAAACCTTCTTCCTAGGGTAATGCATCTGCTGTGGAACCTTCCCAAAATCTCAAGCATGCACTCACTTCCTAAGTAGTTTATCAATAAAAGTGCTTCCAAAATATATGCTTTCCCACACTCATGTTTGCTCTCACACTTGCTCCCAATTCTGACAACTAAGAACTGACCATCTTAACCATAAAGTTCATGTCACAAGCCAATGATTCTGTGCTTGTTATTCTTACTGCTTGTATGACATTATGAAGATTAACTTTAAATGTCCATATTTTTCTTGATTCCATGAAGTCCATCTCCATCCAGTCTTTATAAAATTTTTCATGAACTTAAAATTTGGTGACAAGTGGAATGGATAGAATATCATTTTATGTGCAAGGGTATCATTGTGGAATATATCAAATCAATATGCAGTCTTGTGCCCCTCATATACTTAAATCACTTGTGTCTGACCTTTTCCGAGTTTCAGAAAGAGCAGTTTTGTTTTATCTTCTACATGCTTTAAAGTTCAGAAGTTCCAAATATCTTTAATAGTATAGACTCTTTCTTATAAGTATCCATTGAATAGGGAGAACAAGTTGTGGATGATATCATGGACATGATTGACAGAGAAGCCGATGGAAGTGATAGCCTCGAGGGTTTTGTTCTGTGCCATTCAATTGCTGGCGGAACAGGATCAGGTTTCGCTATTCATTTTTTCTGGACTATGTTTGTTTCACCTTTTATTCATAAACATTTGATTATTTTTGCCTTATTTTATCTCTTCATTTACTATTATCATTACTTTGTTTTTGTCCCATTTGCTTGATTACTTTTCCCTTTATTATCTGTTCTCCATTTTTTCCCAGATTAACCATTGTTTTTTCATGCATTTTCACTTGCATCTACGTAATCCTAATGCATATTCTTAGTTCTTTTAAGGAACAACTTTTGATGGCAAGTCTTGGTGCAATGATGAGGTTACTCCACTATGACCTGAAAGTCACTGGTTCGAAACATAAAAAATAGCCTCCCTGCACATGGGGTTAAGGCTGCATAACTGACCCTCCTTGTGCACTCACCAGCTTTTAAAAGAACTTATAGTGTCTCTTACTTTCCCTTTTATTATCTGTTCTCCATTTCCCCCCAGTTAACCATTGTTTTTTCATGCATTTTCACTTGCATCTAGGTATAACTAATGCATATTCTTTGTTCTTCTAAGGAACAACTTTTGATGGTGAGCATTGGCACAATGGTAAGGTTCTCCATTATGACTTGAAAGTCACAGGTTCAAAACATGAAAATAGGCTTCCTACACGTGGGGTTAAGGCTGCATATTCCAACCCTCCTTAGATCCTGCAATGGCATGCATATACTTTCAATTATTTTTTTTATTTTTTATTTTTTATCTTTACCTTATTAATGTGCATCTTTTTCCCCCTTCGATTGGAGCCTTCTTAAAAGCAAGTTTTTAGCTCTTTTGCCTTTTTCTCTAGTGCAGGTATGGGCTCATATTTATTGGAGACTCTGAATGAGCGCTATAGCAAAAAGCTCGTACAAACATACAGTGTATTCCCCAATCAAATGGAAACAAGTGATGTGGTTGTCCAGCCATACAACTCACTTTTAACCTTAAAGCGATTGACACTGAATGCTGATTGTGTTGTTGTTCTTGACAATACGGCACTAAATAGGATTGCTGTCGAACGCCTTCATCTAACAAATCCTACTTTTGCACAAACAAACTCATTGGTTTCTACAGTTATGTCTGCAAGCACAACCACTCTTCGCTATCCAGGATACATGAACAATGATTTGGTTGGCCTTCTTGCTTCTTTAATTCCAACTCCAAGATGCCATTTTCTCATGACGGGCTATACACCACTTACTGTGGAGCGCCAGGTCAGACAATCTTCATATATGACTCCATTTCTGAATTAACATTTGTCAAAAATATAGTATACCTCTGTGTCATTCTATTAATATGGCTGAAGTGCATAGCACACTTCAATGTTGTTAATAAAGGCTGAAATTTATATAAGAAGTATGCACATCTATTTTGTCAGAGATCATATTATGACTTATGCTCTACACAATCTAAAATTCTTAAATACCTAAGCTTTTTCTGAATAGACATTCTAAATATTGCAGAAAGTATTCTAGAATAGCAATCAGGTCTGGTGAAAATTGTAAAAAAGGTTTCAAGACAATGTTAGTTAACTATCCTTATTAAGTCAGCAATAAATGTTGCTGAGAATTTTTTTGTGTATCTAATATTCACAATTCACATCCAAGAGGGTTAACCTTGGTGCAATGGTAAGGTTGCTTCATTATAACTTGGATGTCATGGGTTTAAAATATGGAAATAAACTTTCCATTAAGGTTGTGTACATCTAACCCTTCCCAGACCCCGGAATGTAGGAGCCTCATGGGATTCCCTTTTATCAAATACTTATGTCTCTCTTATTGAAAGTTGGTAATTAATGGGATTGAAGACAGAAAATAACCGCCACTTAAATGCAATATAAGTATGCATTTGCTTTAGAGTTCCATTTTCAAATTCTAAATTCAGTAGTGACTAGGATTTTGGAATTTATTGTTGGTCTTCTATTATGAAACTTGATCTAGGATGCACTTTCTGGAACTCATCTATGAAACCTTAGTATTGTATCATCTTTAAAAGGTTGCATCAGTCAATTAAAGAACCCACTTACTTTGAAGATAACATTCTATTTTCCCCATCATGATATAATCAGTAATGAGAAGAGTTCTTGGTGTTCTGGATGTGGAAGGACGATATTTATGGCCTAGTTGGGTGACTCCACAGCTAGTCTGTTGAATATTTTTGATATGGCTAATGGTGAGAAGTTGTTAGCAGTGTGGGTAGAGGGCTCACAATTGGGGAAATCTTGATCATACAATCCCTGAAAAAGACTAAGGTGCTGGAAATTTACGAGGAAATCCAGAATCCATATGTTTTCTGGATTGTGCAGTATGGGGCGCCTTCCCCAGTTGCTACAGTATCTTCTTTCCCACTTCAACTTGTTGCCAAACTTCGACCATTTGAAGCATTTATCTGATGGGTAGCATATTTGGTTATCCAAACAGACTCTTAGCATCCTCCACATATTGATAGCAGGAGATTTCCTCTGAGCTTAAACCAGTTCTTGAATGTGAGCTTATCCTATGCAACTGGAATTTCAAGATCAAATCATGCACTTCACATCATGTTCCTAGTATTTGTGCAGAACTGTAGGTATTGCTGGCTTGATTAAACAACTGCTCATGAATTTTAATTTTCTTAGATCAATATTTATGATCTTTTTTGCTTTTATAATATATTCTAACTAGAGGTCTTACATAGGAGCATTTGGATATCGGTAACATAAACAATGTCTATATCATATGTCTGATGTAAGCATTAGAACATTGGCAGGTTAACATGATACGTAAGACTACCGTGCTAGATGTCATGAGAAGACTTTTGCAGGCAAGATTATTCTCCTTCTTTAAAAATTTTGTAATTCTTATATTAGTTTAAGATAAACATGTTATGTTGTTGGTATTTTGCAGACCAAAAATATCATGGTCTCTTCCTATGCTCGTACGAAGGAAGCTAGTCAGGCAAAATATATTTCTATACTGAACATCATTCAAGGGGATGTGGACCCGACACAGGTAGTTTTTGGTAAAAAAAAAGTAGATTTGATGCACTGTCCTTTACACGGTGGCAATCTATTTTCTGACAATTCACTGAGCATGTGAAAACAATTATGCTAAAAATATATAAGCGGCATTATTTTATCAGAATATCCATGAATTTGATTTTATTATTTTCAACTAAAATTATGCAATACATCTTATGAACTAGCATGCCATTCTAGTACATTTTATTCTCCTGTGTGAATTTATCATCATTGGGAAAGGCACAGTAGAAGCTGCATATCTGATAAACATCATTTTCTTTTGCTTTTTTCTTTTTTTGGAGTTTTGGGTGGGGGGTTGGAAGGTGAGATTAATTATATCACTAGCCTCATCAATATAATTATTTTTGGATGATGTTGAGGTATTGATTGGCTTTAACAATTTGACAATGGAAACTGAACTTTCACTAAGACTAATGCTTGGAAAAAGATAATTAACTTGTTCTTTACATCATTGTTCATGCACTTCCAGTCTTCCACTAATGGACAACATAGTTTAAGATATATAACTGAACATTCAATTAATGCTCAAATTTCTGATTTTGCAATTCTTTTAAATTCGGCTCTAATTTTATAGAAGTTTGCTTTCATGTTAATAGTTGGCGACAATCTGCATCATTTTTGCATAGGAGCGTGACTTGGCATTGGCTTCATAACTATTAGCGAGCTCCATTTTGATGTGAATGGGCTTGAGTTGTGATGATCAAATCGATCTGTCGCAATATAGACAAAGGGTTGATTCATTCTTTAGTTTCAGACCACTTAAAATAATCCAACACACTGGTTGTACTAATATCCATTTTTTGCATGGTGGTTGGTTGACTTTGTAGTTACATTAAAAGAAATGAAAGCCACTGTTGAAAGATCAAGCTGTTAAGGAATGCGAGTATTTTACATTTAAAATCACCTCTGTCGTGCGGCTGATTAGCAATTATTTCAATCAGCCTTGATGGTTTCATTGGACCTTTTTTTCCTCTTCGAAGTTTAAGTAATTTACTTTGCTACTTCATAACACCAAAGTTTTTAAATTGAGTCAGGTACATGAAAGCCTACAGAGAATACGTGAAAGAAAACTTGTCAATTTCATCGAATGGGGACCTGCAAGCATTCAGGTTTTATCAAGAATACATCAATTGGCCATGTCAAATTTATTCCTTTCTTGTTCATTGAATATTCATTATGACAATTGCAGGTTGCATTGTCCAGAAAATCACCTTATGTTCAAACTACTCATAGAGTAAGATTACTCTTCATTCCAGCTAATCCTTTGCAACATGATCGTATCTTCTCTCTCTCTCTCTCTCTCTCTCTCTCACGCACACACACACAAAAAAAAAAAGAAGGGAAGGAACAAACAGAAAAAATGACACATTTAGCGCACCACTGTATTTCAGAAAACAGTTCGTGTATGATCACTAATTTGATTTGGGTTACATGCTCAATCAGGTTAGTGGACTAATGTTAGCAAACCATACTAGTATCCGACACCTCTTTAGCAAGTGCCTGGGCCAGTATGAGAAGCTGAGGAAAAAGCAAGCCTTCCTTGACAACTATCGAAAGTTCCCAATGTTTGCAGTAAGTTCACAAACATTGTCAATTGCTCCTGCTTGCTTTTATACAATATGTAACTTTTGTTATTTAGCTGACTTATTTCTAGATTTCGTGACACATGTTTAGGCAATAATTGGACTATTTCAAAGCTTTGGGCCTTGTATGTTTAGTATCTACTTATTTCATAAGGTCTGGTCCAAATCTACAATTTGGTTCTGGCCTGGCCTATTGTCCATGACGGTTGACTTCCTGGACTATTAGCAGTTATCAATTTAGTTGTCATAACTTATATAGTGGGGCTTTTTTGTCTTGGGGGATGGTTGTACAATGTGTGCTGACTTGCTACCAATACCATTAAACAGTACAACATGACCAGCATGATCTCACTCTCTCTCTCTCTAAAAAGTATGATGTGACTTGAGCCAATCACTACCATAAAATGGCAAGAAGCAATAACCATCATTTTTAAGTGGAAGAAAATTAAGAGCCATCTGGATGAATTGAATTTAGGTCTCTAGTTTATAGATATTCATGCAGTTTGGGTGATCTGGTCAGGACATCACGGTTTATGGCAGGAAATACAATTCTGCTTGCAAGTAGGCTTCTTCCTCCTCATGTTCTTAGGAGTTCATTTCATATGTTTGGTGTACTTCCAGTATTCTCAAGAACAGCTGTATGGAACACATGATAAAACCTGGTTATTGTTGGTACTTCCCAAAGAGATCCTCCTTTTTTTTGTCATGCTTGCTGGATGGTCAACTTAAGCAGTATGAGTGTATGACCCATTTCTTGAGCTAGAAGTATATAATTAAAATCTAATACAATTTTCAATGGATTATACTTGCTTTTGGTATCTTTATAAAATTTGTTTTTGGGTATACAATTGTGTTGTAATGATGACTGATACAAGTCCCTGTCTGTATGCATACCTGCACATGTATGCCTGTCTGCATACACACATAAACATAGACAATGTCCTTATCTATAACAGACTCAGTCCGTGCCTTTAATTCCGAGATCTATTGAGATACGAGATATCTGAAACAGAATAATTATCCTTCTAATTTCACTAGTCCATTTATACAATTGCATATTTGCATGCATAAGCAATGTGCTAGTTTGTGATAAATGCACTTCATTAATCTTAGTCTGATTTCTTTGAGTTTCATTCTATCCTGAACAGGATAATGACCTTTCTGAATTTGATGAGTCTCGAGAAATAATAGAAAGCTTGGTTGATGAATACAAGGCATGCGAATCACCAGATTATATCAAATGGGGAATGGAGGTACCTTAGTTTGGAAGCTATAACTTATTCTATAGTAATTTGCCATCAGATCTTTACTAATAATGCATTTCAAACAGGGTCAAGGGGATGCCAGTGTTGCAGCAGCACTAGAATCAAAATTAGTAGTGTGAAAAAACCTCAAGTAAGCTTGACCTAGCTTCTTGTTGAAATTGACCTGGGTTAAGTGGAGATTATTATCATCAAACTTTGTAGCTTCCTTGATAGGCACAAGAAAATCATGTTGAGTAGTTGATAAGCTATTCTTTCCTTCTTTTCCTCTTTGCACTTAAGTATATAAATGTTGGTATATGTCATTTTTCACTTGCTTCTAATATTTAGAAAATGAAGGTGAACTTTGTTTCCATCGCTGACTATGATCTTCCTTGCATAGAACCCTAGAGGGAAGGTTTGAAATATGCTTCAATTCGCAAGTTATTATGCTTTTATTTCAATAGATCATGCTTTCTTATAATTATTTGTAGCTGGAAGGTATAAACTCTATAGCAAGTTTCCAGAGTCAAAAATTGATTTTGATGCTTATTCATACTCAGCAACATGTTAGTTCTGCCAGTTAGCCTTATCTCAGCTTGTTCGCTTTCTTCATCCAACCTTGTCTCCCTATGATGATGTTGAACATTTTTCATTTAGGAAGGGGAAGGAATCCAACTAAGGAAAAATGTCAAAAAGGTGACTTCACTTTAGGTGAAAATGTCTGGCTAAAACATTAAATCCATATAAACTTCTTTTACTTTGTTTCTTTGTAGTTCATACCTACCCTTCTAGCTCTTGTACCTATAAAACCATAGTTTGAACCACAAGGTAACCCAGTTGTTAGAGACTGGGGTTGATTGACGCAGCAAAATTTAAAAAATTTTATGATCATAAATACAGCAGAAAATAATATTTTTTTAGATCAATATGATGCAAGATTTCATCTTGAATTAACCTCGGATCCCTTATAGTTGTTAAGGTTAAGATTAAGAAAAGAAGATTGGGTCTTCACTTTTGCGTGGATAGTTCTTCATCGCAATCTGATGATCGTGGATGTATTTTTTCGGTTTCTTGAAACCACACAAGTGTCCGGCCTCTACAAATATCCACATTGGAAAGATCAAGGATTCTCCCCAAGTAGATTTGATTTTCTTCTCAAGGAAATCAGGATGCAGATTTTCTCTTCGCAGCCTGTGATCGAGCGTCAACGTTTGATTGCCAGATACAAGAAGAAAAGAGAAAAATTTTCAAACCCACCCAACACCTTGGGTGCCCCAACCTTGGGCGTGAGAGGGAGGAAGAGGAGAGGAAAAGGTGCTGAAATCTGATCTTTTCTTTCTTACAATCCCATGTCACACCACGGTCCCCTTTATAGGCATGAAACTTTTCATGCCTTGGAGTCTTGGCTGATTTCTAAGAGTTGTAACCAATTAAAAGTCGGATTTAAAAGAGGAATTGGGGCTGCAAGGGACTCCACATTTTATATCAGGGCGTCATGAGATGGGGCAGCAAGGGGTTTCCAACGTGAATATAAGAGGTGCCAAGAGTCCTTCTGCTGATGAACCTCTTGGCGCCCCTTCCTTTTCCACGCTAAACCCATCCTAGGCGTCATGATGAGGTGTAGAATAAAAAGGAAACAAGTGGGATTATGACTCGTGGGATTAGGTTTTAATATGAGATCAAATCTCAAACCAATAATGAGTCCAAGTCTCACAAGGTTTTGACCAAATCAAACCTTTTGATTTAGTCCAATTCTTTTAATTCCTCAAATTCTTATTTGAAGATGACTCGGGCTCATGGCGCCCTCTCTCTCTTTACACAATTAATAATTGGATGCATGCTCAAATTAAAGTCAAAACAAAATCCTTATCGAATAAGAACTCCTAATGACATGGGAAATCTAGGGTTTAACCATGTGCTAGCATAATATTTCAAAATTCTTTAAGATTTCATAAATCCTAATTTAAATAGGACTTCTTAAGTCCAAAACTAAATCTTTGACCTATTCCCTTTTGTATGTGACCCCATAGGTTCTATTCTATTTAGTAGTGAGATACATTGTGATCTTCGTCACGAATATTCTTGAAACTCCTTTCAATGGATTGGAATAATTTCAACTCACTCTATGAGAATTATTGATCATCAAAATAATTCTTACGAGTCTCACAATTCATTAGTAACGCCTAGCAGCATATAGTGGCATTCCAGCAGAATGGAATAGGTGAATCTTTTGGTGCAGTTACTGTATGATACAGTCTTATCGTGAGTTCCGACAAGACGGAGGTTATAGATTTCTTGTCAGATCCCATCATCTGTCATATATCAAATTTATTCGACTCAAGTTTCTGTCGTGAAAATTATGGAAACTCGTTTTTATTATTCACTTTGCGTTGGTCAAGATCTTTTGAACTCGGTTTCATACGTCATATAGGACTAACTTTCTTATCTACCAAGGGCAACAGATCCCATATAGGTGCACATCCTATTCTTACAGTGAACTTACTGCAGCCAACATGTACCGTAAGGATCCATTTGGCTAGGAGACCAAGTGTATGTACAGTTAAACTACAGCAATCTCATTGTGAATAGCCGAGGTACCACAAGTCCAAGGACTAGTCACATTACTGCAACATCGAACAAGTCACAAACGAGTGAGTAGACATCCAAGTGATTTCTCATATTGATCACGTTCGATATCTTTGTTCTCTAACAAACACTTGTATTCTCGCTCTAGTATCCCCACACTATAGACTCGAGACTCATCTATCTTAAAAGAGAAACGATCTGTGCACCAATCTATTCGGATCAATTATCATTCCCGTGATGATCCATCGATCGGGAGTAATTCAGGAATTAATTACTAATGACACATGTCACAAATTCTCAATTTTTGAGAATATGTCATCATCCTATTAATTTCTTGAACGATTTATGGATACATAAACAACATGAATGGAATAATTAAACCAATAGAAAAGTGTCAAATACAAAATTATGTCTTAGAATAAATATATACGTCAGCTTAATTGACTTCTAGGGTATACATCTAACACTAGTTGCATTGAATCAGCGGCTAAGTGCCCTCTTTAAATGCCAACCCGAAAGATATCCCAGCAGCAAAGATCTTAGATTCATGCAACATTCAGAAGTACAAGCAAAGCATGACTGCAATGTGGGCAGTCTAGAATAAAGACTTTGTACAGTAGTTGAACAAGGAAGTGATTGCGAAACTAAGTAGTAGATAATCAAATAGGCCTATTTGCAAACACAATGGAAAAATATTGTGGATACAGCTATTATGGAACAATTGGGCTCATGCATCATACTGGCCATGCACTATGTACTCTTTATTCTATAGTAATAGTACTGATTCAAGTTTCAATTCAAACATGTTAAAAAGGTGTCATTTGGTTATTGATCCTTAATAAGGATGTATATGAGTCAATCTATAAGCTTTGAGCTCAACTCGTTTAATTTTTGGGCTGTGCAAGGGCTGGTCACAAATAACTTGCTTACGAGGTCCCTAAAGACATTCATGTATGTGCTTCAAATACTGCAGCTACCTTTCAATTTAATTGTTAAAATCATGAGGATTGGTATCATAATGATGACTTGTTGGTATGTATGATCCTCAACTAGGGTGACGAGTAAATATGCCCCGGACAAATGAGCTAAAAAAATAGTACTGAGTGATAATGAGGTTGATAGACTTGGTATGGTAGCGATATATCACCTCGATAAAGGCAACATGGCATGATATGGGAGGCCTGATTTGCCTGATATTAGTGTGCAGCAGTCTTTGTTGTACTTGCTTATGGCTGGTATAGTATGTACTGGTCAATTCATTTTTTTGTTTGTGTATCATGCTTGGGCTGACAAGTACAATGGCACATGTTCAAGTCCTGGGACAGCCAGTTTCTGCACAAAAGATGCCAAAGGTTAGGGTTGGCCCCTGTTCCCCTCCTAGGACACCGGATTGCCAAGGATCATAACTTGGCAATGACCTTTTTCGAATGATAACTAATATGGTATATAATATATTAACTAATTATGTATTATATTTTGGGCTTAATTGACCTGAACTAGAACAAGCCAAACCTATTTCTAGCTTTGCTCATTTACTAACCAAAATAGCAGAATTCAAGCCAAACATGAGCTGTTCATGAACAGCTCACTTTGTTCAACAGCCCAGTCTCGAGGTCTTAAAAATCCTCATTTTCCAGCTATGACTGCATCCTTCTTCATATCACAAACCACTATTATTGTTGCATTTTACATGGTCTACTTTTGCTCCCCGGAGTTGTATAGAAGACTTTTCACCCATATTTATCATAAATAGGACCTTGAAAAATCTCAAAAAGCTGTAAAAATTGAAATCCAAGTTGGTATTTATTTTATTGAAGAAAGCCAATTGCACTTTATTGAGAAAAACATTCAGGTTATGCATTTTTAATTCCAAAATAATGTAGTTATATTCTTATATTTGTGCTTTTTTTTTTTTTTTTTGGACCCTAGATTTGTATTCTTCCTCTTGTTTGTTATGGTGTTATGACAAGCGCATTTTTTGTTAAAAAACAAACACATTCACTTCCACATTGTAAACGCTATGACAGCCTTACCTTTAACAAAACAAATTTGTTTGGCCACTTAAGAACTTCCAGAAAACTATAACTTGAAGATATACAAGACAAAAGCACTCACTATAGTATTCCTTTGGTATCTCACAAGCATGCCATGTTATGTACACTGTGCATGCTGTGAGTGAAATACATTTTATAAATCTGCTGCAGAGCATGATTGTTTCGTGTACATATCATGGATAGGCTTTTATTGTGGCTACTGGATTAACTTAGAGGTTAGCCTTGCAAAGTAAAATGTGACTTAAATGTCACCATATCTTGCATTGGCAAGTGATGGCAACTTGGGGTTCTGATGGTCTTTTCCTCTGATGCAGTAATTTCGCTATTTTTGGGTGGGGTCACTCCCTCAGCCATTCCATCAGAAATGGAAATTCTCTGCGCTTAAGACTTAGAAGTTATTGAACGGGTGCAGCCTATACAAACTGAAGGCAACAGACAGTTGTCTTCTTTTGTTGATATCTAAAGATCAAGTTCTTGGTGGGTATGCAGTTCTCTATTTGAGTCGTGATGGTTTGCTCAGGACGTGTCCACATATGAAATGCTGTTATTAATGGTGGATGTGGTGTTGCTTGGTTTGTCATATGAATTTGCTCTGAAGTTCAAAGAGCATCCAAGACCTTTGGTATCAATGATTTTTGGGATTGTTTTCCTTGCACGGTTACGATTGAAAGCTATAGGCAGTTTGTTGAAGGCAATGTTAAACGGTGCTTTTACTTGTTGGATCTTGTAATCCCAGGAGAGTTTGGCACCTTATTTTTTCTCTGCATACAAGTGTAGGTAAAGCAGGTAATAATATTTTAACTGCAGACGAGGGCTTCTGTTTGTCCCAGACTCACTGGCCAAAAGTTTAAGCTGTTTGGAAGTGGCATCATTTTTATTAGTCAAATATGGGATCACGACAATCTCCTCCTTTGAATCCTCAATGCCCTCATGTGGCTGGCCTCTTAATAGAGAGAGAAGCTCATCCATAGCCTACGTCCTACTACTGGAACCCCTTCCTCCTTGGGATCCTCTAGTAAAGAGTAGGCTGTGATGTATAATGGATCTTGCTCTGGTACCACGTCACGGATTCACAACCCAGAAGCATAGTTGTGATTGAGAGGACAAGCCTAGGCTAATAAACTTGTGGCAATTATTTTTATTAGTCAAGTGAGACTGGGACATGAAGCACCTATCAGCATTTTGAAACTGCTTCACAATTAAGACCTTTGCCTAGCCCGAACCATTCGGTGTGGGCCTAAATCTTGTATGCAATTTCAGAATCATTATTTGCTGGCACGTGGTCTTGAGGAATTGAGTGATTAAAACCTGAAACATATGCACGTTGTCAAAACATTTATCGGCTAAGAAAGGCTGGGGTATTGAGCCTGCATGCCGATTTCTTTTATGGTACACAGGACAGGATAAACTATAAGAAACTCGGTGAGGTTTGCATCACCACCACCACTTCATATTGGAACTCACCGACTCATCAACCTTCCATCTCAAATGGTTCCTTGTAGCTGAGTGCAAGTTTTTTCTTCCGGAAGTATTCAGACGTCCAGAAAATGGAGCAGACGTGATTCATGAGACATTCAAGCCAGAGGAATTCAAGGAAACTAATCTGAAACGAACATAGATGCCTACATTGACACCACCAGACAACCTGAAGACATGGAGATCTCACCCCTATCACATATCATCACCCGGTACCCTTCTTAAAATATCCCATATAGACCCATTTTTGGATTGACACATCACGGGAAGATAAACTACTGCCAATATTACTATCAAAAAAATGGATCTTGGAACAATTCTAGGCAAATAAAATCCAATGGCTTTACCGGAAGATTAGTTATATGCCACTGACGCCTAGTCCAAGAAAAAAATAGCACTATATTGAAAAGAAGGAAAAAAATTACACTTCTGCTACAGCTCCTAAATATTAAAAGCAATACTCAGCATTTGTATAGTTATTACAGAATATGATCTAGGCTGAACTTGTATCACTTATTGCCATCACTTAAAAAGAACACAGACCCAAAAAGAATATAAAAACGGATCAACAATGGTACGAATAAAAATCACATTGACCTGTAAGGATTGAGTGATGTGTTTTTGTTTTCAACATGAATACTGTCAAGAATCAGACTTCTCAGGAGGGCTTCCAGCAAGCCATCCCCACACACCACCAGAACCCTGCCTGTGCTTCGCACTCAAGGCTGCCTGTTCAGAAGCAGCCTTCTGTCGTTGAAGCAGCTCAACTTCCTTCTGTAATGTCTCCATTGTCTGCAGCTTCTGCCGTAGCTCCGCAACATCAACCTGTCAATGGTAACATCTCAGCATATTAGATTGTGTGCACATGGTACCTCACTAGATTTATCACTTTACGCAAGGGAGATGGCCAGAAATTCTCTAAATCCATCATGCAATCAAATACGACATGTACTTTCATGGATATGCATTTCATTCAGACCAAGCCATGCGCTGCTAGAACCGCACCTCAAAAGGAAGAAGACCCTAAAAGAAGATCGACATTTTTTCCACATTTTTCATTAAATAATCGAATAATCTGGGTCAGAACCGATTTGGCCATGCAGTTTAAATGACTCAACCATACAATCCACCAGGTTAGCCACTTCCTTTAAAATTATGGGTTTCTAGTGGTCCAAGCCATCGAAGCTCTCAGGAGATGGGTCTCTCAACACGGTAGCCAATGCTTGTGGGGTGCCAGCATGTTGTTTGTGCCATGTAAAATATCAACAAATGAGAACATTGCCAATAATATGCTATGACGTGAACTTAAATATTAAGATATGGTTCAATTTCATCAGGAAAAAAACTGAATTATTCTCAAATTATCAAAATGGATCACTACAGTTTGTCCTTTGTGAAACAACTCATCTTTTTTCTTCTAGTTGTGCTGAAAGAAAAGCTTGAAGAAAAAAAGGTCTCCAAAAGTTTGAGGCATGTTTCAATCCATGCAGCAAAAACTAAATGGAGTGCATAATTTTGCCTGCAATGATTTTGAACCAATAAATTACAAGATAGACAAGTTTCAACATATATCACCTCACTTTATTGTCCAACTAGCCCTAGAACGAAGTCAAACAAAAATATATGAAAAATGACCACCAAGGGACAAGGCAGATTGTGCTATAGTCCACTAGTTGCACCTCTCTTCTGTTGGGAGGATGTTCCATTTTTTTTTAATCTTGAGAGGTGCTTGTCCAAGTTTTCGATATGAGAAATTCCTCCATTTCTATAAAATAATTTCTGGAACTTCCACCATGATTCTCAAGAAATACAATCAAAGGCCAGACATAGTTTGTCACTCAGGAAAGAAAATCATCATGGTTGGGTTAGTTTGCACTGACATACTTTACCAATATAAACATCTACAGTAGTGTAGCTTGGAAGTTGAGGTGAGTCACAGCTTTCAAAATTATATCAAAGACAAGCAGCAAAAAGAGGGAAAAAGGTCCATAAAAGTGAATATGAACTATGAATGCATACCTCAAGTTTGAAACACCTTGACTGCTCAGCAGCAAGCTGGCCGCGAACAGATTGAAGCTCCTACAAAATTCAAACATGGAGAAAAGATCAAGCCACTTGATAGGCAAGCATTCCGAGTTTTGTAAGGTTGTCCCTCCGAGTCTAGTTAATAAAGCGTCCAAAATTCCCAAATAAATAGGATAGGACCTGTCAGTTACTTCATTACAGATCTATTCCTGGAAATCCTAACATGTTTGTTTATAAGAGGTGAAACTTTGAAACAATGAAATTAGGTGCCGGGATTTTTATAAATAACAGGAAATGTCAAGTTGCAACACCATTACTGAAATTTTATTCTTAAGCGTTGCTCAGCATCATTTTCATTTATTCTATTTTGAGAAATAGAAAAATAAAAATTCTGTTTCCATTTTTTCAATTTTTAAATAGAAACTTATCTGGTATGGTCAATTATTTTTAAAAATGGTGATAGTGGTGAAGATAGTGGTAGTAGCAACAACGGTAGCAGAGATGGCAGTGGTGATATTGGTGGCAGGGCATAGCAAAGATGGTGATGATGATGGTGGTTTGGCAGAGGTAGAGGCAGCTGAGGCACCAACAATGTTGCAGAAGTAACAATGATGGTGGTGGTGGCGTGGCTAAAGCGGTGATGATGGTAATAATGGCGGCAGCGAGTGGCAAAGGCACTGATGACATGGCGAAAGCAGCGACGATGGCAGCAGTGGTGTGGCAATGAGTTCTTACGTTCATTTTTCTAGGAATAATGAAAATAACTTTTTAAAAATAGAAAATAAAGCAACAGCATCAAACATATTTCTTGTTTCGATTTCTGTATAAAAATAGAAAATAAAAAATAAAAGCGATGCCAAACAGGCTCTTAGATTTTGCAGTTTCAGAACAAAGAACTAAATTAAAAAAAACAAAACAACCACTAAATCAAACATGAAAAAGAAAGATGAGGAAAAAAATAATGAGGTATTAAACAGAATGGAAAACTGCCTAGAAATTTTCATGTTTGCTATGCACAAAAAAAAAAAGAAAAAAAAAAAAGAAAAAGAAAAAAGAGAAATGAACTACAAATGAAACTTGCCTTTGTAAGCTCTGCATTCCTAGACTCTGCTTCAGTTAGCTCTTGTTTAAGTTGGAGAGTTTGCAATTGTTCCTTGTTGAGTGTTGCTTCTAATTCCTCTTTCTCTGCCTTGAGTGTTGCTACCAGCCGTTCACTTGTTTCCTCACTTCTGATATTCTAAGAATTTTCAGTAAAAAGCATGTAAATTAGGAAGGACTGACATCTCAAAAATTCAAAACAAAATTAATTAGAATAGTCAATATAAATTTGAACCGACAAAGCTAAATCATTTGCATGTTTTTGCATTTACTTTTAGAGGCTGTTATGTATAAAATGCTCTTAAAGTTGGATATAATGAGGTCGATACTTTGCCAGCATTAGCATTATGGCAGAAAGGGTCTCTGACAAACATGTTATACAGAACCACCTAGGTTTATAGTTGTATGGCAGAAAAACTTCTACTCTTTTCACATACAGCCATTAATTTTCAAATCAAGAAGTGAATCTAGCTTCTTAATATAATTCCACATCAGCTTACCACAGGCTCTGCATCACCATTGTCCATCACAATTTCCCTTATCTTTCCATCTTGAGCTGCTTCAATCTCAGGTTCCACATCCCGACTGGCATTTGTTGTTGGCAGAAGGGCAACAGTACTGTCAGACACAGGCCCCTCTATCATCTTGGACTGCAAATCTGCTTTGGGGCTTGGTTTAAGGACATAGACCTAACGAACAGAAAAAATCTTAGACCAACCAGTTATAAAGGGGAAAAAAGAATCTAAATGCCATGATTACTCCATACCTCATTGCTATATCGCCCGTTATATCCTCCAAATGACACAAGAAAATCTTCTCCATTGTAGGTGCTCAGAACCAAACTCAGACCCTAAAAGGGGCAAAAAAAAAAAAAAAATCCAAATCATCATTGACCAATCAAAAACAACTATTCCATGATCCTACCATGCAGGACAGGAGATTTCTGGGAAAAGGGAATCATTTTATACTCCAACAGGGTGAACCTGTTCACATAATACTACCACTGAATTTTCAAAACAATCAAGATCTTACTTCAAAAAGATGTTAGTCCACCTAAGTAAAGAAAGATGTGCTGCTAATCAATTACTAAATGCAATTACTTGTTTGACAAATTCCTATAATAACTTGCGTTGGCACTGAACATAAAGTTAGCACTTTAGTTTGATAAGCAGATCCCAAAATGGTATACAGTCTAATGGTTAATATGCAAAACCTTGTAAGCAAGGAACTTGATCATGATCAATCTACATCTTTCCAACCTGGCAATCTTATGACACACTACATTGCATAGAATTCTCTTATTCCCTTTGCAAGCAAGTTATACAGAATATATTGCACTGGTTATACAGAATTGCAAGAAAAAAATTCACTCTTTCCTGTTATACTTCCGCAAGTACCCCCCACTTTTAGAAGCTAACATTTGATATGAAAATACATACAATCTTATTTTCAGGACTAGGAATCTAATAATTTGCTGTATATTTCATTTTGAGATTTTTATAGTTTGATATTTATATCAAGCGGCCAGTTCACTTGACCAGAATCTGGGAGTTAATTCCAGGATAATTCTAAGTTAACAATCAAAAGAAATCAACCATGGATCGCATCATATTTTAGCAATTAATATGCATGACATGATTCATTTGAGTTTTAAAACTTAAAATAATAATAACAATTTATAAGATGAAGGTAGTTTCTGATTTGCCATTGTTGGCTTACGGTAAATTATCATTTAGTCAGTTTCAGATTCCATTTTCCTAGTTTTAAAGCTTCGGAACGAGAAGGTTGGGTGCTTCATCTGAATGATTTTATGAACATAGTACATGCCACTGCACAAGAAGTTTATTCTTTTTTAAGAGCATGGTGGTTATTCAACACAACTAAGGTTTGAACCTGAGACCTGTAGCTTTGAGAGGAAGGTAGCAACCAACCGAGATAACAGCTGTGGGTCACAAGAAGTTTATTCTGATTTGCTAATATTCAGAATTACAATATATGACAATATCATAAGGACCTCAAGCTCCCATCAAACCTGAATATATGAGATAAACAGAACATACCTCACTAGCAAGAGGCATGCGTCCTTGAACAGTGGTAACAACTGACCACGTTAATGTGGACATGTTTAGCACAAGAGTTTCAGAGACCCCTGAAATGAACTGTGTTAGTACCAACAAGAATGCTAAAATGTAGTTAGGAAGTTTATAAAAGATCAAAAGCCTCCATACATCATTTTTTTTCTTTTGCACTTCAAGTATAAAATCAATTAACTTCATTTAAATTTAAAATAAATTTGCAACAATTTACAATCAACTCATTTGACCTAATAGAAAGAATCCAAGATCCTGATCAATGAAAAAGCTCAAAGCAAGCTCAGGAGATGATAAAATATTGCTAATTGTTATTCCCTCATCAATCGGAGCTCCTCTTTCAAGGTTCACTTCTGATAAACATGTACAAAATCGGTGCCTTCAATCTTGAGCTAAACTACTTGGAAACTGCAGTTGAATTGATCCTTTCAAGGTGGCCACGAGTATATGCACTAGGATGTGCGAAAATGAGTAGAAGTTGAAATTTATAGTGGGTATGTCAAAAATTGCCCCTCAATATTCAAGTCTCATAAGCAAAGTATATAAGCATCCATCATCTCAATGGGAATATATTCTCAAACTTCCTTTTCAAAACAAGCAAACTCCAAGAAAAAACCCATTCTCCTTCTTCATAAACATTCATTTATTTCATATAAATACTCGTCTGATATGGCTAGGATATACATAGGATACCTATTTTCTGAATACTGCTTTACAGAATAAAAGGGTCTTCTGTATTTTTTTAAAAAAAGGAATGATGGCCTTTTATGGACAAGATGAATGTTAAATATTTTAGAATTTGTGATGCTGACATCATTACATGAAGCATGGCTTATGATCTATGAATCTAGATGACAAATAGATCATGGAGTTTGTAGGTGTTCATGTTACTGTATGGAGCAGCAATTATGTTATTGCTAAAACTCATTGTGTTTTATGGATGCTTCTTCGATATAACTATGTAAAAAATATATCTTTATGTTACCATATCCTACTCATGGTATCCAAGTTTTCCAAGTTTTGTTGCATCAGCAATATTTGCATTGCATCATATCTACATCCTTTATGCGTCCATGTTTCATGAGCTGTATGTAATCAACAATTTAATGTAATAAACAATGTAAGCAGCCTGTACTAATTGTGTTTGTGACCCTAAGTGGTCACTGTCTTCACTGAATAGAGAAGATGGCAAAACACCTTGTAAATGAAGTATGTGAGCCCCTTATTTCTTTTTTTACTATTCTTTTCTCCCTCACTTTCCTCACTCTTTATTATCTATCTTCCTTTTTGCTATTTTTCCACTTCTTGTTTTACTAGTTATTAAGTAATTTAGTGAGGGACTTTGCTGCCTCAAATACTGGCCATATGACTATATGAGGTCTCTACATGATTTCTACAAATAGTATGCCTAACCAAGCACTTAGCTAGCTGGCTGAGATATCTACAAAACCATGCCATTGAATAAAATGAGTACAATCTAGCACAGACAGACATATAACAATGCTACAATGTTTTCCAAGATTTTGTCATGAGAGAAAAGAGAATCCTGGGGAGGGATTGGTTGCTCCACTGTGACATGGAAGCTGAAGGTTACAGGTTCGAAACATGGAAATAGAATCTCCTGCTCTGCACATGGATGTAAGGTTGTGTACATCTGATCCTCCTCAAACACTGCAATGGTACAAGCATCATGCAGGAAGGTGAGCTTTGACACAACAATAAGGTTGCTCCATCATGACTTAGGTGTCATAGGTTCAAAACATGGAAATAGACTCTCCATATGCGAAGGCAAGGCTACACATATCTGACACTCCCTAAACCCTATAGTGGCAGGACTCTCGTGCATTAGGCTACCCCTTTCCTTGGTAGCAAGAAACTTCTAGCAATGGTAATGTATCCACTTTGGAACCTCTCCAAAATCTTGAACCATACCAATTACCTAAGTGCTTCCTTCAAGTGCTCTAACTATCTGTTTTCCTCCACCTTCGCCCAAACTAACTCCCACATTCTATCCTCATTCTGATTTAGGGTTAAATCTAATTTATAAGATTATAGACATTATTAGACTATTCCTATTACAAACATCCCCTTTTTAATATTCTTGTTGCATGATTTTTACATGGATGTTAAATAAAATAGTACTTATTAGACATAAGTACCATGATGGGAAGGAGAATTGCTACTGCTATACAAATAACATACTCGAATGTTTCAGTGCTGCACAGTTTTTGTGTTTTCATATTAGTCCCCATGATCTTAATTGGATATGACAGTCTTCAACCAGCAAAGGCCACCAGTCAAGCATGTTTTTGGTCAAAAAAAATATGTGCTTATTCAGCCAAGCCACCAGTCTAGGACCTAATTTCATATCCTTTAAGTGATGGCTCCCAGATCGCCCTGACTAGGCAATCAGTGAAACAATTTCCCATTCCGAAAGGGTTATCATGGCCATAATTCTGCTAAGGCTACAGGTAGTAATATCTGAAGAGAGCATCTATAAATTAACAGAGTGGCTGGAATTTCTTGTTGGATTTCTTGTACCCTATTCTGTTTCTACCTTTTCTACAGCTCTACTGTTTTGAGGGCCTTTGGGTTGTGGACGTACATACCGAAAGAAGGTTGGATCTGTAAAAGCTTAATTAGATTTTAACTGATAAACCAGATCTAGATGTACATGTTTATTCAAATGTTGAAACTTGAAACCAATAGTTGTGCTAACTTCAAGTGACTATAATTTTGATCACACAGGTTGTGCATGATATTTTCAATCATTGCAATTAATGTCCAGTAGTCTGCAGGCTTAGCCAACTCCTAATAATGCTCAAAAATTGTCAATGACATGCTAATCAAAAACCAAATTTTATTTGCAACATTACATCTATGGACACCTTTTCATAATTTTCTCAGTCTAGGACTAATAACCTGAATCATATATACAGAGAAATCATCAAATCCTATTTTATAGGTTTTTCAGTTCCAACAGTAGTCTATGCTCCCATCCAAAATAAGCTGCAGCAACATTTTTTTTAAAAAAAAAATTAAAAAATCACCCAGATTTTAATAACTTGAAGAAAATACCAAAAAGTGAGGTCATAGAAGATGATTATCAGTAAAAATATTTTTGCAGCAGAAGCAGAAGAAGATAGGTATACAACTGCATGGTCACATCATTTAAGGGCAGAAAAAAGGATTCTTTGATCACAGTGTTATATAGTTGGGATGAAGTGTTGCTTTTGGCCGATAGTTATGATTATTTTCTCTGCATTTCTTTTGGTTACATGTATTTTCATGCAAACCCCCTCATAACGAATTAAAATATAGAAAAAAGAAATATGTTTAATATGCATAATTGCATCTGGAGTACCAAAAGCTCAACAGATAGAGAAAGCAACAAATGGATCAAAAGATGAGAGCTGAGGCATGATCACAGCAATACAGACAGAAAAGGTCCAAACACTATGAAATGGCGTATTTAGAAAGCAGATGCTTCACAAAACATACCATTCACATTGTTACCACCACCAACAATAAACCAGTTCTCCCCTACTGTTACACCTGCATGGCCCGCTCGTGGTTCTGGAGTAACACCCTGCTGTTTTGGTATTGACCATTCCATCTGCAACAGATCATATTATTTTAAAAAGGTGATAGAAAAGGCTTATGTTCTAATACGTTTAAAACAGAGAGTAGATCTTACTGTCTGCAGGTCAAGGACATGCAGATCACTGAAACATGTAGCATGAGAGCCCCCACCAAAAATTAAAAGATAACGCTCTGCATGGCAAGCAGCAGCATGGTCTGACCTTGGAGGAGGAGGAGTGCCTCTAAAAAAAATAATGGAGAAAAAAATATACAAAATCATCAGAATAAACATTTGCTATAATGATATCCTTGACCAGTTTTATGTTGCCACCATAATAACACATAATTGTTCAAAAGACATGGCACCCTTGTGTTCCAAAGGGTCTGAGATTCCAGTTTAACAATATTATATGAGTTTAAGAGTTGATAGTAGACTCAAGTTCAATTGCCTTTTTCTTTAACATGCAGTGTTAGGTACATGCTCGAGCATACTTTCATGAGGAATTCACTTGCTGTTCAATTACTATTGAGAAAACTTATCTCAACCTATTATTATAACACACATACACTTTGCCAAGAGGAGATACGTCAAACCCTCCTGTATAGGTATACAATCTTTGATCATCAATCATCATTTGAAGTTATAGTATAGATCCAAGTTGCTAAAAAAATTATAAAGTTAGGAGATTAAAACAAAATTGATATTAAAATAAATTGGATCCAGGTGAACCAATTTGGTTTATGTTAATAAAGTCAACAATTAGCACAATTTTTAGAGAAAGATGGAGAAAAGTAAAACAGGTCCAAGCGAATTAATTTGGTTTATGTTGATAGAGTCAACAATCAAGTATTGCATGATCATGGCAACAGATGGAAAAGTTTACAAGATAAACAACACAATGTACATGATCAACTACAAGAAAGGTATATGATTAGGTGCTCCAGAAAAACTTTGGATCCATTTAGGAAAAGAGCATGCAAAATGGTTATGTTCAGATTACCAGACATGTATAAGATGTAACCAATGTGTATGCCACGGTGAAACCGATTAGTACCTTACTGCAGTAAGCTCACATTAAGGAATAGTTATGACACCTTTTTTCCTTTTGCATTTGACTGTGGCATTATTACCGCTGATATATCATACGAAACCTTTGTCATTAGGTGATAAAGTTATTTCACTAGCATAATTGGTTTAGCCTTATCGGAGGAATTTTAGAAAATGCAGGTCTAAACAACAGGACCCTAAATATATACAAAATGCAATTTAGTGAATATACATATAGAATGTTAAGTTTAGATGTTTGGAGTGTTAACGCAATTTCAGTGGGAATATAAATGGAATATTAGATATTCTTTAAAATCTCATAAGGATCCCTAGTTACAAATGAAAAACCTTCTAATATAATGATGTTGATATATTAGGTAATATAGACAAACTAGTATAAAGATGTTTGACATGGGTGAACCAATTAGTAATGTTGAGGGGAATGAAGATATCAGGAAGTACAAGTCTGAGGAGAACAAAGACAGCCTATGTCTTGGATCTAAATAAGATCATATAATACAGATTTGTTTGAGGCACTACTACTGCGTGCAATGAAGACTAAAAGAAATCTAAAAAAAGGTAGGGTTTAGATTTGTACAGAATGATTGGAAAAGAGGAAAGCACCTACAAACTGAGAAGAAACTCGCAGGAAGGCTTTCAAAAAAAGATTGTATGGGGAAGATGCATCTCTTAATATCCATGCAAGAAAATGAAATAAAGCGAATACCTGATGGATGGGATAATACATGTTGAGTGGCTCTTTAGGGCCTTATTTTTTTACATCTTTGAAATTTTCTTTTGTTCTTTTCCTTATCTAATAATAGACATAATCAAAAGCAAGATAATACCCCATATGTCGAAAAACTTAAGTCTGCAAATTAAAAAGAGAAAAAGTGCACTTCATATTTAAACATATCCAAAAATGACAAAGCATGATAGCCATGGTGCCATGGTCTTTAAAGTGGTAATGTGGTAACTTATATGCACCTTCAACCAATATGTATCATTTTCTGCAAGTCTCATTCAGTTACCAATTGAAAGCAAGTCTTCTATCATTATCATGAAAAGAACATGCCAAAAAAAAATTATTCATATTCAATAAATTATTGTATCCTTACATAGCATCAATATCATCCCAAGTCATGGTTTCCAAGTCAAGAATGTGCAAGTCATTTAGAAGAGATCTCTTTGCATCTTCACCACCAAACATGACTAAAGTGGTTCCAACAAGGGTCACTGATTGACCTCCACAGGAAATCTACAAAAAAAAAAGTATATAAATAAACTTATAATAAAAATAATCAATAGTAACTCAGTTTTGAGATTTTTGGATTCCAATACAAACAGAGAAGCATCAAAATATTATAAAACATCATCAATTGAGGGTACTAAAGAAAGGTTGCATAGTGATGCATCCTTTTCTTATCAATTGCTTTCTATCTAAGTACTTTTCATATTTATGTAAGATATATGCAAACAACATACAACAAACAAGAATAGTTTCAAGGCACCCAGCTGTTGGATGCCTAACATAATCGCAATTTTTAATAAGAAACGACCATGTTCATATATCTCATAGCAGAAATAAGTCTCCATGATGCTTGGAATCAATTTAGCTTGTCTATTTTTTTAAAATGCTAAATTTAATAAAATCATTAAGTGGTTCAGTTTGGACAAATATGTAGGATACTAAAAAGAAAAAGAAACACATATTGTCATGACATTAAGATGATAAACATGACATTCTACATGATGTTCTCAGGCATAGATAAGATTACCGGTGGCTTCCCATAAGTCTTCAAGTTTGACCACACACAAGTCTGTGGATCAAATTCCTTCACTAGCATAAAAATCAAAAACTTGGTCACAACAATGCGCATGAAATTTTTTTTTTTTCCTAAAAAAGAAAATATACCAGCAAAAATTTATGAAACATGAAATGACTTGAACCTGTAATGGTCTCAGAAGGATCTTTGGTGTGCCCACCAACAGATAAAATTTTGTTTCCCCATGTAATCTGCAATAAAATGGGATTGTGGAAATGATGACAGCTATAATGTATTAGTGACTATATGTGCCATTAATCAGTTTCCAGCAACAAAGCACTATAGCAGAAAATGTTTTCAAGATTACCAGAGAATGGCCAGCACAAGGAGTTACTGGCAGCACAATTGGTGATTCTGGAGATCCTGTTTGTGCCTTAGCATCTATCTTCGACCATGTCAAACTTTTCAAATCTAGAACCTTTAATTAAAACAAGATATAAGCAAAGCCTCTGACAATAAATCAATATAGATGATATTGATCAGGAAAAAGAACACTGCATTATGAGAGAGGGAAATTTTACAATTATCACTTTCTAAAAATTGATCTCTGGTAATCCATACAAGGAGTTTCCAAAAGCAAAATGCAGGGATATCACAAACAACCTATACAGTGTAGAGCTTAATTATCATCAGCCTGCAACCTTCCAAATAGATATTGTACCATTCAAAAGCAGTTAACTAATCCTAAACACATGTCCTCTGTTCCAAGTGAAATTATAAGGTTATCATCACTGATGTACATACCTGAAGGTCATTAAGGTAACGACCATTGTGATTTCCACCAAAAACATACATCTTGTCTTGCACTATAGCTGCTCCATGCTGCGCACAGACGGCAGAGACTATTTAGTATTTAACAATAGAAGAAAAACTCAAGCCTACAAATTAAAGGCAAATCAGATAATGAGTGCAGGACCGCATAGCGCGGCTTTGGGCATTGTCCAGATATTGAAGGTGCAATCCATTGATCATAAATACCAACTGAACCAAGACCCTCCATTATGACATCCTTATCCTGGGTCTCCAGCACACTTCCATTTTCTGGGGAAATAGTTTTAGGCTCTGGAAAAGGATTTCCATTAGGGGTGGGTGACTGAGTTACTGGCTCCATCTTTGGCTTCTGCAAGAAACAAAAACAGAACGATAATGAGGATTTAATGAATGCATGAATTATAATTTAAGAGAATGTACAGTATAATTGACCATGAGTGGATATTTAATAGTTAAGGATGAGTTTTACTTGTAGGGGTGAAAGTGGACCAGATAATATCTGTCCGGATTCGTTTTCATATCTAAATTTATGCGGTTATATACAGAAATTTGAGCATCCAACTAACATCCGTATTGGTATCCATATCCGCCAAAGAAAAATGGATATTGATATGGATAAACAACCATCCTATCCGTATCCAAATACCTGATTTTACTTGTAATCCTATTTAATTTTATATAGCACCCATTAACTGTTAAAGAAAATATATAACCATATTAATATGCTATTAACTTGATTTATCATCAACTTAGTAATATTTTTGATTCTGTGGTCATAAAGTTTAATTATCTAACTTATAACTATGTTTATAACCATATTTTCAGTATCCAATTTGTATCCGTATCCATTTAAAATAAATATGGATATAAATTTTTTTCATCCGACTAATATCTGTATCCATATTTGTATTCGTCAGACAAAAAAAAAATGGATATGGATATACTGGCATCCGATCCTGTTTCAACCCCATTTACCTTGCAAGAATATTCTTGTGCATTGAGCCAGCCCATATATTCATACAGCACACCGAATATAAACTAATGCTTGCTAAATGCATGCAAGAATTGCCTTTTAAGTCCCAACAACAACTTGTGCATGCTTGCTACCAGAACTCTCGTATGCATCTAGCAGGCATTTCCATTATCTTTTAGCTATTGACACCAGAAGAAAGATTGACATAAAAAGAAAACCGAATTATGAGAAGGTTCAGGACAGCGGAGCATAAATAAAACAGTAATTTTTGAGCAAGGTTCCAATATCATTGATGATGCCTGGATCAATCACCCAATTAAATTGTATTAATATTATAGAGCAAAACATTGGATAATTGAGCTTAGCTTCTTTTTGCATCCATTTGAGCACCTTTTTGGTGTTTGTTGGCCACAAATCCCACCATACATCCTTGCTAGTCAATTGCTCTTTCCTTATGCTCTTGATCTTAGAGACTTTAATAGCTGATTTGGTACCCTTCTAGCTGTACAAACCCTGATTGAATTTTCTTGTACTCCTTTTCATTTAATGCCAACATCATCACTTCTTCCTTAAGTTACTAATACATGAACACATTGGGCACTCATTGTGTTCTATGTATATGTAGATAAACTATACTGCTAGCATGTATGCTCTTTCATTGAACCGAATAGTTTAGCATGTGCTGGAATTGTTTGACGATCTACAAGTTTGATGAACATTACTTAATAGTGGGATTTTTTTCTCGAGACAGGGTGGGGCTAATCCCCACCCACTACCCTATACCTGCCCTGCCCCACCTAGGCTGCGGGCCAGGCCCCTAGACAGACCACTGCTCGCAGAACCAGGAATTTACTAACTGGGGGTCAGAAAGAGTGTGTTGCCACCCGGAATCAAACCTTCAACCTCTTGCTTAGAGGGCAAGAGGAGGTACCATATGAAGTCCAAACTAAAGTTCGAGGATTTTGTTAATTTTAGTCATCATCATCCAGTCTTCAGGACTAACACGGGCCCACAATCCAGTTAAGGGACTCTATGCCTTCCAATTAGTCAGTAAATCTTTTCCATCAAATCAGGTTTCATTAAACTCACTAACCTGTCTACAGCATTCATTATAATATTCTATCTTATTCCACATCACAATGTCGAAAATCCTATATTGTAAATTGTGGAAACAAGTGGGCACTGTCCGCCTGTCTGCTTCTTCTGCTTGTCATCACTGCCACCCCACCATGAATTAGTGGGGCTACAGTCATGGCATGAGGAGATCTTGTGGATTGTGCTCCATGCATGTGACGTTATCCACAAAAATTGCATTGTCCCATCAATCCACCATCCAAGGAAAGCCACATCCTTTTAATTCACGTTTTAAATTTCAACATGACCGTAATGATCCTTACCATGGTCCAGCAGGTGTAGTTTACCATCTGCTACATGTCCTTGATCCAAATGTGATTCTTTAGTTATGTATTGGCCTTTCCTTGGTTCATCATTAGATGTCTTGATGAGTCCACTATTTAGCATTTTCACTAAACATTCAAGTTACTCTTGTTTCTAGACATCTTATTACTTTTACATGGTGCCACTGCTATTCTTTCAAGCTCTCAGATATACAAGTTCCTTCCTTACCAAGCCTTCCCTCTTAGCTCTTAGGTAAGTAAGCTCCTTGCTCTTTCTCGTGAAGCTAATTCACCTCAATACAACCTGTCTGGCTTTTCACAAATCTTGCCTTTCTGATGACCTTGTTCCACTGACTATGGTTCACAAACAAGAGATACTTAAGATCTTAAGCGTTGTTATTCGTCACTTATCAAACATGCACTAAAAGGATACCAAAAAGCTATTTTCATGGTCTATGATGCAAGTGGAGCTTGAAGATCAGCCTCAAGAGCTTCTCCCATGTTAATGACCGATATCTTGGTGGGCTCCAAGTATGCTTCATCATTGCAAAAGTATGTCTTTAAAATCATATTCCCCTATGTGGTGATTGAGAGATGAAATGGGCAAATAACTTCATGTATTTAAATAAGGATTGTGAGTAGGCTAGCTCATATGGAGAAGAACTCATAAGAGAGTAAGAAAAAATAGATAGAGCAAAGGCCTAGCTTAGCAGGTCAGGTCTTGGCTCAGCAGACTCAATAGATCATAGCTCGGGAAAAAGACTTGGAAAAGGCGCTAAGCAAACACCGGAACCTTTGATGGCTTTAATTGATTTCCACCCTTGAATGTTATTAGATTAAATGACTTTTCCCCTTTGATTAAGTTATTCCGACTTCCTTGTTGAACTTGAAAACTGCTCAACTCCTAGCTTAACCCAGAACCAGACTACATAGACAAGCATCAATACCTGGCCCTAGTTAAGAAAAACACGTAGCCTTTGGCTCATGTCTTGATTTAAAGTATGTTGTGGCCATATCAGAGGTTCAAATTCTCTACATTGATTGTGTGCAAATTACCATTCTATATTTGCTTCCTTCGAGTACCCTTTCCACATAGCATAATTCTGTACATCTTCTTACCAGTCTACTTGCCCATTGTCTCAGCCTGCAACCTGTAGTATCCAACTGTTATTTATTAGCTTTAGAAGGTAATTTGATCATCTGTCCAGCATCCGAGGGATGTTTAAAGGCTTGACTGCATTACCTTTAACTTATAGCATATCTTCACATCATGTGCTCTCAGCACCATCTGAGCATACTCTCCTACCTTGTTAGTAGCTCTATATGTTCCAGCTTTTAATGATTAGCTGTTTGGACTTACAGCAATTGTGACCTCAAGCATCATATTTCAAGCTTATCCTTTTAAATGAAGTACATTGGCCACTTCTTATCTAATCTCCTTACATTTTTATTACTATGCCACCTTTCTCATGCAATAATTTTCTGATAAAGGATATACCACATTTTGAGTTTGAGAAGATGGAGGTTCAAATTAGTAGTGCAACCCAGAATTTTACTAAATGTGAGTAAATTATAGCATGTTCATCTCCATCATTATCACTGTAACCATCTGTCCGATCTTCTCTACGAAATAATGCACAGATCATCTCAGTAAAACCAGTCTGTGAGTTTCATTTATGTTACTTCATGTGCTTGTATCAATAATGTATGAGTTATTTGCAACCAAGCAGAGTTGGCATTACTACTATAGCACTTTCCTAAATGATACTAGGACCACGAGAGACTTGTTCACATAGGTGGAGAGAGCTGTTCATGCAGGTTAAAAAATATTTGCCATCCAAAGGGAAGAAATAACTGGTCCAAGGTAAACAAAAACTTAGCTCAAAGATTTTGAAAGGAAAAGGGATTGACACCACCACCAGTAGGAATGGTAAACAATAACATATATGTTACTTAAAATATTGAGATCAGTAGGTTAACTGGATAAAAGAAAAGAATAAGTATCAAATCATTTATCAAAAAGGAAAAAAAGAAATCCACTGAACAATTCACAGAAATCATGAGTTCAAGGAAAAGAAATTTTTAAAGAGATGAAGATCCCAATATATAAAACAGCTTAAGTGAAGAGCACATCTTACCGAATAACTAGATTGCCCCTTCAATCATAATCAATTTTTTGATTTCCTTATTCAATATGCATTTTACCATATGGTTTTAGTAAGTATAGCAAATACAGCCAGCAAACTGATTTAATTCTAAGGTATAAATCCACAAAACTGAATTACAATTTATTAGCACATAAGAGTAGGTATATCAACCAATCCCCTTTCCATCTAGTAGCCAAAATAGATGACAACTTCAGTTTTTTTCTAGGGGAGAGAAAAAAAGACAGGTAATTCAATGAAACTAATAACGTACAAAACTACAAATACAGAACTCCTACTAACATAACAAACAAACTATGGCATAGCCAAATTAATTTAAGCCTACGCATACTTACATGCATCTCAACATCTACAATAGGCTCCACATTAAATTCAGGGACCTTTGAATACCAAGCAGGATCCTCCTCCTGCCAAGGATGTTACAGTGAACAGTTATTTGACCCATATATACATTTTTGACAATTCTAAGACTACCAATATACCTCCAAAATTTTCACAAAAAGACGCATTGCCTCTGCTGAAGGCATGTTTCCCAGCCCATGCCAACTGAAAAGATGAATAAAACCAGTTTTAAATACTCCAGATAATTAAAAGATGAGATAGAGAGAGAGAGAGGAGGTAGAGGGGAAAGAGACAACTGTTCATGCTGCAAATGTAATTAAAATTCAACTATGTGATCAGATCATCAGAAAACAGTTTTCTATTAAATTAATTAAACTGAAGCCTCAAATATACATGCTCATATGAAATATTCATCCAAAAATTGTAGAACATGGTTGAATAAGGTGAAAAAATCATGCCAAACAATCTATCTTATGCAAACAAACAATACAGTAATTGTCATGGTTTGTGGAAAAAGGAATCATCGAACAGGATATGCAGAAAATTTTGATTAAGTGCCTGATAGAACACCAAATTTCTAGAGCACTAATCTTTAAATAGTTTAGTTTAACCAGAGATTCTTCAGAATCAATGAACTCAGGCATCATAACAGAAAGAGTTTTATACCAGAAAAAATAGTAATAGTAAGAAAAATTCTCTTGCACTGATCAAATGGCATAATTTGAACCGTTAGCCATCTTGTAGTGTGATGCTCTTGTGAATCATGGCCCTAAGATTCAAGAATGGACCACCACATGTTCCATCGTGCCCAAAAAATATACCTTAACAAAAATAAAGACCACAAACATGCTACAAGATCTTATTGATTTCAACAGCGAATCAGGACTACAGAAAATACCCTTACAGTATCAAATCAAAGGTCAACAATGCTAAGCTGAAATTCAGTTGAGTAACAACAAGAAATTTGAAGAAGACTCAATTGCTCCCAAAAGTAGGCACTTTGAAGTAGATAGATGAATAACTTATTCCATGTACAACAAGTTGGCAGCCAGCGACCACCATAGATCGGCTCAAAATAGTGAATGTGATCATACGTTGAATATCAGTTCACAAGGAGGAGAACTAAAGGGCCTCTCTTTTCAGCCAAGCAAGCAGCAACCAAAACATTGTTTTGAAATCGAACTTTGATAGGATTCTCCAACAGTCAACTTATGGAGAACGTCAGCTGGCAATACCTCAAGTCACCTAGACCTAGATCACAACTCTAATCATCATAAATATCTTCTTCTTCTTCTTCTTCTTTTTTGTGATACAAGCGGGCGACTACACCATTCTAGTACAAGTGCAGCCCATGAAGTCAGAATACAAAATATCATGTAATGCCCCTAGGCAATCATCATAAATATTTAAAGAGAATAAAAACGTGCTTGATTCCATACTTTACGGTTCAGTAATGGATATGAAACCATATTTCAATGTTACTCTTACAAGGTACACTTTCTCAAATCAGTGTGGTCAAAATCTTAAAACCCACAATTGAGATCTTAGTATCTTATAATCCAGATCAAATGCCCAATGTAACTTTCATCCTTGGAACACGACTAGAGAGTCACAATATCTAGATAAGTGTCAATATACAGATCATACAATTCATTAGATCATGCTATTACTTAGATATTAAACCAAATGTGGTAGGTCTACTTCATATCAAGGTTTTAAATCCCGTGGGACGGGTATGTTCCGATTTTTCCATAAAACGAAATGCGCCGCCGTCCCGACACTTAAGATAGAGGATGTCCCAAGGCGTCCCAATATTGGGACGCTAGCAGGACGGTCTGTCCCGACACATGGGATGGTACCCTATCCCGATGTCCCACAGGACGTCCCGCTAGGATCTGAATCCTTGCTTCACATAATTTATATAATTATCGGCTTTTAGAATTATAAATTTTATTAGAAAGCCTCAAATGCATAAATTTCGCAATCATGTCATGGTACTCAACTTCCAAAAAAAAAAAAAAAAGAAATTTTTAAGTTTGTAGATTTAAAAGCAAAAGACTCCACCTTCGCAAACCTGGCCTAACCCACACCACTAAACCTACATGGCCCATTTTGCTTGGCAATAGAATTCATATTGCTCTATGCCATATTGGCTAGAAGTTGATATCCAGCAGCCTGTTAACATTGCATCATGGGTAAATTGACCATACCAACCTATACAGACTTCTTGCAAGTCCTTTACTACTCGGTACCATGCTAGCTATAGGATTCCAATCAGGATTCACCGAACCAGTACCGAGCATCACGCTAACCAGCAATTGATTCGATACGGTACCACGAAGTAACATGCGGACCCAAGATGTGCTGAAAGCCTGAAACTAGGGGGAGGGAAAAGGAGGGGGAGAGAGGGAGGGAGAGCGATGAGAGAGGGAGGCGAGCAAGAGAGAGAGGAGGACTTCTTGAATGAAAAGGATAAGAGAGTGAGAGAGGTAAGAGAGAGAATGGAGAGGACGATAGAAAGATTGGGAGTAACGAGGGGCGGTCTGTCATCGTTGTCGTCATTGGTGGCAATGCTAATGACAAAACCCTAGCCCTAGCAAGAGGTTAGCGAGAGAGAGAGAGAGAGAGAGAGCAAAGGGCTTCCTCAAAGGGAGAAGGCGCGAGAGAGAGATGAGAGTGGCAAGCAATAGAGAGAGATAGAGAATTAAGAGAATGGAGAGGGCAAGAGAGAGATATTGAGAAGGGACACTTACTAGTCTATCATCATCATTGTTCTCGTTGTTCGCAATTGCGATGGTCACAAAACCCAAGCCTTAGTGAGAGGCAAGCAAGAGGGTTATATAAAGCCTAAAATCAAACTGAATCAAAAGCTCGTTCCTTCTCGATAACCAATTAGTTCGATTATGCATGCCCTAAACGAAACGGTTCAAGACAATTCGGCCATCCTTGATACAAATTTTGGCCTATATTGTTTTGTATCCTATCTAGGGGTGGCAATTGGGTCGGGTCGGATCAATGCGGGTCGGATCAAAATATCATCAATCTGAACCCGATCTATTTATTAAACAGATCAAGAATTTAGACCTAAATCCGATCTATTTATTAAATAGATAACTCGACCCGACCTGCTTAACCCATCTATTAAACGGGTCAAGTTAGGTTAAATGGATTTTTAATGGGTTAAATGGATGAAATGGGTTAAACAGATCAAGTTAAACAGATCAAAAATTGGCTAAGCATGTTTTAAACATATTAAACAAATCTTAAATGGATTATCTGACTTAACCCGATCTAAATATTAAATTAGATTAAATGGATTAGATATTTGAAATACAAAATCCGATCCACATATTAAACAGGTTAAAAGGATTGACTTGTTTATAACGTGAACCCTTATAGCGGGTCGAACATGGGTCGAATTGATAGGTCGGACCATATTTTGTCAACCTTAATCCTATCAACCAAAAGTTGCTATTTAGCATCCTGTGATGATTGAATCATGGGTATTTTGACTCGTACCAGACTGTATAGCCTCTTACAAGCCCCAATCTACCCGATACCTAGCTTTAATGTATCTTTACACCCTTTTTTGTTTTAGCACTAGCTGGTGCCATGAATCAATACAGTAGATACTACACTACATCAAATAATGATCTACTACCATATCTCGAGATTTAAATTTTGGATAAACAAAGAGAAGCAATTTTAGCCCAATGGGCTCACCTAACCTCAAATCTCTAGGTGTGATCAAGACTTGATCCAAGCCTGTGCTCAATCAATAACAAATAGGCCTAGCTTGACTGCCCTGACTATGTATTTTACATAGGAGTGACAGTGTTTAACCTGTTTAACTCATTTAACTTCAATCAACCCATTATAGGTCGGGTTAAGTTACAAATTAAATAAAATAAACAGGTTCATATCTGGATGTTTGACCTGTTGAAGGGTGGTTTGGGTTTACAAATTTTTGATCTAATCTATATCCAACCCGACCAATTGCCACCCCTAATTTTACATACATTCTTTATAAAATAGTTGCATAAACTTTACCTGTACTATGACTCCACTCCTTGAACCTGATCTAATCTAGGAGAGATGGGTTGCTCTATACCATACTGGCTAGAACTTAATATCCAGCACCCTATCAACATTGCATCATAGGTAATTTGACCATACCAACCTATACAGACTTCTTAAAAGTTCTTTACCACTCGATACCATGCTAGCTATAGGATTCAAATCAGGATTCACCAAACCAGTACTGAGCATCATGCTGCCCAGCAATCGATTCGGTATGGTACCACTAAGTAACATACTGACCCAAGATGTGCTAAAAGCTTGAAACTAGGGGGAGGGAAAGGGAGGGGGATAGAGGGAGCAGGAGGGGAGGGAGAGCAATGAGAGAGGGAGGCGAGCAAGAGAGAGAAGAGGACTTCTTGAATGAAAAGGATGAGAGAGTGAGAGCAGAGAGGTGAGGGAGAGAGGTAAGAGAGAGAATGAAGAGGATGATAGAAAGATTGGGAGTAACGAGGGGCAGTCTGTCATCATTGTCATCATTGGTGGCAATGGCAATGACAAAACCCTAGCCCTAGCGAGAGAGAGAGAGAGAGCAAAGGGCTTCCTCAAAGGGAGAAGGCTAGAGAGAGAGAGATGAGAGCGGCAAGCAATAGAGAGAGATAAAGAATGAAGAGAATGGAGAGGACAAGAGAGAGATATTGAGAAGGGACATTTACTAGTCTATCATCATCATTGTTCTCGTTGTTCACAATTGCAATGGTCACAAAACCCAAGCCTTAGTGAGAGGCAAGCAAGAGGGTTATATAAAGCCTGAAATCAAACTGAATCAAAAGCTCGTTTCTTCTCGATAACCGATCAGTTCAATTATGCATGCCCCAAACCAAACTGTTGAAGACAATTCGGCCATCCTTCATACAAATTTTGGCCCATATTGTTTTGTATCCTATCTAGAGGTGGCAATTGGGTCGGGTCGGATCAATGCAGGTCAGATCAAAATATCATCAATTCGAATCCGATCTATTTATTAAACAAGTCAAAAATTTAGATCCGAATCTGATCTATTTATTAAATAGATAACTCGACCCGACCTGCTTAACTCATTTATTAAAAGGGTCAAGTTAGGTTAAATGAATTTTTAATGGGTTAAATTGATGAAACGGGTTAAACGGATCGGATTAAATAGATCAGAAATAGGTTAAATATGTTTTAAACAGGTTAAACAGATCTTAAATGGATTATCTGACTCAACCCAATCTGAATATTAAATTGGATTAAACAGAACATATATCTGAAATATAAAATCCGATCCAAATATTAAACAGGTTAAAAGAATCAACCTGTTTATGACGTGAACCCTTATAGCGGGTCGAACACGGATTGAGTTGATAGATCTGATCATATTTTGTCAACCTTAATCATATCAACCAAAAGTTGCTATTTAGCATCCTGTGATGATTGAATCATGGGTACGTTGACTCGTACCAAACTATATAGCCTCTTACAAGCCCCAATCTACCCGATACCTAGCTTTAATGTATCTTTACACCCTTTTTTATTTTAGCACTGGTTGGTGCAATGAATCAATACAGTAGATACTGCACTACATCAAATAATGATCTACTACCATATCTCGAGATTTAAATTTTGGATAAACAAAGAGAAGCAATTTTAGCCCAATGGGCTCACCTAACCTCAAATCTCTAGGTGTGATCAAGACTTGATCCAAGCCTATGCTCAATCAATAACAAATAGGCCTAGCTTGACTGCCCTGACTATGTATTTTACATAGGAGAGACAATGCTTAACCTGTTTAACTCATTTAACTTCAATCAACCCATTATAGGTCGGGTTAAGTTACCAATTAAATAAAATAATCAGGTTCATATCTGGATGTTTGACTTGTTGAAGGGTGGTTTGGGTTTACAAATTTTGGATCTAACCTATACCCAACCCGACCAATTGCCACCCCTAATTTTACATAAATTCTTTATAAAATAGTTGCATAAACTTTACCTGTACTATGACTCACTCCTTGAACCTGATCTAATCTAGGAGAGATGAGTTGTCTCCACTAAATCCCTTCAAACCTCTCTCTTCCTTAGTACCTCCTCTCCTCCCTTTAGACAACTTGCAACTGGAATGCCATAGTTGCATGCTGATTAGCAATCTTGGACCTCTTGGCATGCCTCTCTCTCATCCTTGAAAGGTATCTCCTTAAACCAGTTTTAGAAAAGAGCAATTGGGATTGTGACTCCTCTGGAGATGACAGCCTATAGGAACCTCCTTGAGGATTTGGGATTCTCCTCTCTATGTTCTATTAAAGTGCTTCTAGCAATCTAAAATATGACTATGTATGAGCTTGAGGGCTGGGATTGGGCACGGGATTAGTGAGGGGGTTGGGCCTAAAGAGGAAGAAAGGGGGAGGACAAGGCTAGGGAGGAGGCGATGGAGGATGCATGTTTGGCCAAGTGGGGTTAGGTTGAGCTCAAGCCAAGCTTAAGCTTTAAATCTTAGGCCCAAAGTCAAGTTGGGCAGACCTCTCATTGGTTGATGATGGACTGTGACCCAGCCTAACAAATGCTCTAGTGTACAGGAGACAAATTTTTATATTCTTGCAATCACTTGTCACAATCTGATTCTTTGCTTTCTAAAAATATCCTACTGGAAGGATAATTGAACTTATATATTCAATGTAGCGTACAAACACCTTTTAATAACTACATATGATGTTTGTTTTCATCAAACATGCAGTATATAGTCTTGTAGTGGTGATATAGACTCTTTTCTTTGTGTCATTGCTCTTTATTCCTCCTCTATCTCCTTCATTATTAGCTCACATTTCCAATTTTGACATTAAAATTTTGAAAGAATTTTGTTAAAAAATGTCTTATTTCAATCCGTGAAAATTATGATCTTAATCATTCTGCCATTCTAATATCTACGACTTGATCTTGATCAATCTTGACAACATTGCTCAAAACAATGGCCTACACCATTCATCTTGATTCTTCACTATAGCCTGCCTTAGTTATAAATTTCTCTGTAGAGATACACAAATATTTTTATTATAGAATTGGTATTTTAACCCAAATCTTTAAAAATGTGCATCTCTTCTTTCGCTGCACTAATAAAATATAATTTTAAGGTTTAGTTGGCAATCAAATTGTATTGTTAAGAACGATCATAAAACACAAGAAATTAAAGTGGATAGTCAATTCATAACTACAAAATCAATTGATAAATAGTTGGCACCAATGTAAAAAACCAATGTAGCAAATAGATAAGAGATTCAAACACTAGAAAATGTTCAATCAAATGGGGTTACAACTGAAAGTTTACATCAATCAATGACAAGGAATGTTATTTATAATAATACCCTACATCTTGCATCCATTAGACATTCTTTTCTATCCATTTTCATGCACTCCCACTTCAGAACAAACAAAACAGGTAACAGATGATTTTGTTGTTTGTAGTGTGAATATTTCTAATTACAACACATTTATATTATAACTAAGAAGGCTGTTACTGCACATATTGTCAACTTAAAGTACTGCACATACAGCTAAAAACAACTTATGCATCATGTCATAGTGAAGAAGATAAGAGATTGCCTCATTTTTGTCCTCACACTAACAATAAATGCTATACACATTGTTTACTATAGGCTAGATGTTATCAAAGGATAAGATCTTTTCCATAGTGGCCAATGAGGTGAAAGCTTTAGACCTTAAGCAGAGGTGTAATACCCCACACTATCTTTTATATATGACCTAATAACAGACACCTCCAAATTCACTATGTCCATAATTGTTCTCTTTTGTTTTTTTTACCTCCTTGTTTTTCAAAAGCCACCTCATCTAACAATACTAATAACTGAACCTACTTCATCTTGATAAAGATTCGTTAAGTACATCGAATTGTAGTTATCACTCTTTAGATAAAGCTTGATTTGTCATCATTATTTTGGCATTTTCATGATCTTTTTCATTTTTTTCTTGCCTTTATCTGTTATGTAGCATGTTTAATTGGTAAAAGCAATTGTAGCATCAAAGAGAAAATTGGCAAATATCCATAAAGAAAGTAGAAGAAAAGGCCCTCATCCCTCCTAATCCTAGCATAACACAAGAAATGAGAAGAGTTTCATGTTCTTCAGTAGGTAGAACCAAAGGTTCTACTTGTTTAAGTAGCATTCTAGATATAAGGAGTATAAATTACATCCCCAACGTCAGTAGTTTTCTATTTTCCCCATTAGTTGAGCAGTTGATAATTTTTGTCAAAGTTCGCTGTTTTTCTTCAAAATTCAAACAGAATGCTAGCAATGACAACTTTTACTTCCCATCAGGTCGGGCAGAAACAGTCATTGAGTGACACCAACCTCGTCCATTTGCTGTTCTCCACAGGATTCCATGCCCTGGGTTTTGGAATATTGCAAGGCCCTACTGTTGCCTGCAACCAAGAAACAACGAAATGTTTGATCATAAACTAGGACATTCTTGCAGCTGATCGTACAATCACATATACTTCACCTCAAACATCACCGATCGAAATGAAACAAAATCCCAAAAGAAACATCAGCGGATCTATCTCATTGCCAATAGCCCCTCGATTCACTCAATATCGCAAGATCGATCCACTAACGCCACCTAACCCCAGATCTACCACCATTCCAACACGAAAACGATATTCAACAATAAAAAATATATACCGAAAAATCGAAAAACAAAATTATAGAGACGGATAAACAAAACTATACACAGATCTCAACCCTACGAACAAATCAAAACCTAGAAAACATCAAATTTTCAAAAAAGACCCGCAGATCAACGACAAAATTCCCAGAAAATGGGTAAGAATCCACGCTCTTACTTGCTGGTAGAGCGCGTAGAGCAAGAGGGCGACATCATTCCGGAACTTGGAGATCGCACCGGTGGAGGAGTTGGAGGATCCGCCGAATCCGGCGTAGGCGGCGGCGGCGTAGAACCTCTCAGGGTACGCCGGGCCGGAGCTCACCCTCGCCATCGCCATCCCGCCGACGAGGAGATCGAGGGCCGGCGGCAAGATCTCGTACGACGCCAAGAGGCCGAGAAGGAAAAGACAACGAAACCGAGAACAAGTATTTATAGAGCCAGGCGCCGGGCGAAGGCCTCTCTCTCGCTCGCCCGCTCTCTCCCTCCTTCCCTTCCTCCCTCTTCCCCTTTCTTGAGATCTGGAGCTCTTCTTCTTCGCTCTCTTTCTTCGCGGGCGATGCGTGGGGTTGTAAAAGTCTAAAAGACCCAGCGCTCGGTGGCTCGCCCGAATCCGAGATCGAAACGGATGATGCGAAGAGGGGGGGAGTTTTCGCAACGCGTGGCGCTTCGTGAGCTTACCTGTTTTCGTTATGTTGTTCCTGAGGAGCATCTGCCTCGTGCATGGGTCGGTGAAGAAGCACGGCAGCAAATGCTGAATTTAGCACGAATCTCAAGCTGAATTGAACGGCCTTCCTTGCAAAAGATTTCGAACGCGTTTTATTGCACAGCTCTCGATCTATTTATGCGTGTGTTAACCGCATGAATTAAAGCATTTGCCAGTCTAATTGCTTTAAATAGAAGTTTATGTGCTTACTTATTGTTGGGATATACCGACTGACCCTCGTACATCAATTTATCTTTGAATTGATCCGACTGACGTCCGACTCTACCGATTGGATCGACAGACGACTCCGACAATGACTTTGACGAACGACTCCGACGATGGCTGTCGACAATATACGACCGAAGATATGCTGGCCGAACAGATCCATACTGTTCTCGATCGATCGAGCGATCGAACCCATATCACTGACTCACTGTCGGAGATGGCAGCCGACGTCCGATTTTCACAAGGCACCAGATCAGCCGACGGTGTCTCCGAGTCACCACCCGACGATCCGACAGTCGAATACCGATATACAGTCGGTCAGCCCGTCCAAATGCCGTACAACCACTATGGGCTGTTCTCTTGTCAAAGACATGCTGTACGATCGCCGTGGGGCGTTGTCCTGCTAAAGACAAAGGTTAATGACCTGACAACCCACGTCGATTTAACAGCCCCCGGCAATTTGACAACTCTCCAGTTGTTTGCACCATTAATGGCGGGACCATACCACATTCTACTATAAAATTAGGTAAGGCAACAGTCTTGGTAAGCTTTCTCAAGCATGGGTAAGCTCTCTGAAGCGCCTTTAAGCTCTTGAGCTCTCTAGCTCTCTTTCCCTCTCGTTGAGTTCCACTGTTGCCTAGTCTCCTCTCTGACTTGATCGTCGGAGGGTCCCTGCCGGAGGTATCTCCGGTCAATGAGGACTTTTCTTACAGGTGCGCGACCCCGGCGATCGGACGACGAGGGGATTGGACGCAAAAGATTTGGCGCGTCAGGTAGGGGAACCCGTCCCCAATTCGCAGCAATCCCACCTAAGCGAGGGTTGTGATGTGGGTTGGGCATCGGGAGCCCGAGCCTCGAAAGTCCCATATCGACCACAGTCGAGAGCGTCTGCTGCTTATGAGTGTGGGTTCTCTCTTCCTACGTGAGGCACCTTTTGTGGGGCAAAATCGTGAGGGGTGACGTTCTAGTGATCCCTGTAGCGGGCACGCACCGTCTCGAAGCGGACAATACCTCACGTGGGAGAAGGTCCGGACGCTCTGGGGGAAGGTAAGACAGTGAGCTCCATAGAGCTTGAAAAATCTCTCGAGATGACGAAAATCAGGGTTCAGCGATCGAGAGCTACCAGATCGACGAGGCACTCTTTCCGTCAGAGAGAGGCCCCTCCTTTGCCCTCCATGGTGGAACCCAGCTCTCCGCACCCGGTGGTGACCACGGAGGTGCAGATCGCGACGATCGTATGGCAAATGACCGTTCTGATGGATGCGGTCAAAAACCTCCAGCAACAACCAGCTCAGTTGCCGCAACCATCAGCGGAACAACCGACGATGCACCCTATGCCGTTCAGAAGCAGCCACCGACACTTGATCAACTTCCCTCTCCTTCCCAGCTGGAGTGAGCGAGGAAGGAGAAGCGGCCACGGACACCGTCTGCCTCACTCTCAAATTCGTCGGAAGATTCGACCCCTGGGGTTTCTCAACACCGACGGTTGGACGACTACGAACGTAAGTTCGAAGAAATCGACCGTCGGCTTGTCCAGCTCCAGGCGGATGGTCAGAAGTCTTCGAACGACGTCGACTTCCGGACCAGCCAACCTCTCTCCCGATTTATCCTCGATGAACCGATCCCTAGTTGGTTCAAGATGCCTCATGTGGAGCCTTACGACGGCTCCACCGACCTAGTTGACCATCTGGAGAGCTACAAGGCTCTTATGACAATTCAAAGGGCAACCGATGCCCTCCTCTACATCGGCTTCCCCGCTACGCTTCGTAAAGCTGCCAGGGCCTGGTACTCCGGCCTCCACTCAGGATGTATCCACTCCTTCGGACAGCTCGAGCATTCTTTCGTGATCCATTTCAGCACCAGTCGAAAATCGCCACGAACCTCGGACAGTCTTTTCTCCCTCAAACAGGAAGAAAATGAGATGCTCCGACACTTTATGGCCCGATTCAATGCGGCCACACTTGAGGTCCGGAACCTCAACGAAGATATGGCTATCTCGACCATGAAAAGGGGGCTAAGGGGGTCTCGATTCACATATTTCTTGGACAAGATCCTCCTCCGGACGTACGTCGAATTGCTAGAATGCACGTATAAATACATGCGCGCGGACGAAGGAGCTTCCGACCGACGTCTGACCGAGGGCACGGACCAGAAAGAGAAGCGAAAAAAAAATCGAGCTCTTGCTGAACCCAGCAGGCCCCACCGATAGACGGGTTTCGCCCCGACGATGGAGTCTGAGACTGACGCATCGCATGTATGACTCCTACACCCCTCTCTTCGCTCCTCGTGTGCAGATCCTGATGAAGATCGAAGGAGCAGAATATTTACAATGGCCTCGGCCTCTGAAGGCAAAGGGCCTCGACCAACGTAGCCCGATCGCTGAATCTACGGCTCGATCGTCGATCACCGAACCGACGGCTCGATCGTCGAATCTATGGCTCGATCGCCGATTGCCGAATCTACGTCTCGATCGTCGATCGTCAAATCTACGGCTCAATTATCGATCGTCGAATCTATGTCTTGATCGTCGAATCTACATCGAATCTATGCCTCGATCGTCGATCGTCGAACCGATGGCTCGATCGTCGAATCTAAGGCTCGATCGTCGAATCTATGGCTTGATCGTCGATCGCCAAACCTACGGCTCGATCGTCGAACCTATGGCTCGATCGCTGAATCTACGGCTCGATCGTTGATCGTCGAATCTATGGCTCGATCGTCGATCATCGAATCTATGGCTCGATCGTCGATCACCAAACCTATGACTCGATCGTCGAACCTACGGCTCGATCGTCGAATCTACGGCTCGATCATCGATCGTCGAATCTACGGCTCGATCGTCGATCATCGAATCTATGGCTCGATCGTCGATCACCGAATCTACAGCTCGATCGCCGATCGCCGAACCGACGGCCTCAGCCTCTGAAGGCAAAGGGCCTCGACCAACGCAGTCCGATCACCGAATCTACGTCTCGATCATCGAATCTACGTCTCGATCATCGATCATCGAATCTACGGCTCGATCGTCGATCGCCGAATCTACGGCTCGATCATCGAATCTATGTCTCGATCATCGAATCTATACCTCGATCATCGATCGTCGAACTTACAGCTCGATCGCCGAATCTACGTCTCGATCGTCGAATCTATGCTGAATCTACACCTCGATCGTCGATCGTCGAATCTACGGCTCGATCGCCGAATCTACAGCCCGATTGCCAAACCGACGGCCTCCGTCTCTGAAGGCAAAGGGCCTCGACCAACGTGGCTGGCTAACTTGCCGACTTAGCTTTGACTAAGAAGGGCAAAATGCCAAGACGATCGCAGTCGCACTCGCAACTTTTTGACTTGGTCACGACCGATCGAAGGATATTTGGCTTGCCACCGTTTATCATACGTCCCGACGTGCATGCCTGACCAAGGACCGAACAACGGATACTCGACTTGTCATCGTTATCCTATCCGAATATGTCGGACACTACTCGACTTTCAGATTCTACGATGGAGATCGAAGGGATGGAATATCTACGACAGCCTCCGCCTCTGAAGGCAAAGGGCATCGACCAACGCGGCTGGCTAACTTGCCGACTTAGCTTCGACTAAGAAGGGCAAAATACCAAGACGATCGCGATCATACTCGTGACATACCGACTTGATCATGATCGGTCGAAGGATATTCGGCTTGCCATCATTTATCATACGTCCTGATGTGCACGCCCGACCAAAGATCGGACAATGGATATTCGATTTGTCATCGTTATCTTATTCGAATACGTCGGATACTACTCGACTATCAGATTCTATGACGGAGATCGAAGGGGCGAAATATCTACGACGGCCTCCGCCTCTGAAGGCAAAGAGCATCGACCAATGCAGCTGGCTAACTTGCCGACTTAGCTTCGACTAAGAAGGGCAAAATGCCAAGATGACCGCGGTCGCACTCGCGACATACCGACTTGGTCACGATCGGTCGAAGGATATTCGGCTTGCTACCGTTTATCATACGTCCCGACGTGCACGTTCGATCAAAGACCGAATAATGGATATTCGACTTGTCATCGTTATCCTATCCGAATACGTCCGACACTACTCGACTATCAGATTCTACGACGGAGATCGAAGGGACGGAATATCTACGACGGCCTCCGCCTCTAAAGGCAAAGGGCATTGACTAACACGGCTAGCTAACTTGCCGACTTAGCTTCGACTAAGAAGGGTAAAATGCCAAGACGACCGTGGTTGCATTGACGACATGCCGACTTGGTCACGACCGGTCGAAGGATATTCGGCTTGCCACCATTTATCATATGTCCCGACGTGCATGCCCGATCAAGGGCCGGATAATGGATATTCGACTTGTCATCGTTATCCTATCTAGATACGTCGGACTCTACTCGACTATCAGATTCTACGGAATGATCGTGTCGACGTGCTACGCTCGACCAAGGACCGAACAACGGATATTCGATTTGTCATCGTTATCCTATCCGAATACGTCAGACGCTACTCGACTATCAAACTCTACGGAATGATCGTGCCAACGTGCTACGCCCGACCAGGGGCCGGACAACGGATATTCGATTTATCATCGTTATCCTATCCGGATATGTCGGACGCTACTCGACTATCGGATACGTCAGACGCTACTCGACTATCGGATACGTCGGATGCTACTCGACTATCAGACTCTACAGAATGATCGTGCCGACATGCTACGTCCAACCAGGGGCCGGACAACAGATATTCAACTTGTCGTCGTTATCCTATCTGGATATGTCGGATGCTACTCGACTATCGGATACGTCGGATGCTACTCGACTATCGGATACGTCGGATGCTACTCGACTATCGGATACGTCGGACGCTACTCGACTATCGGACTTTACGAAATGATCGTGTCGACATGCTACGTTCGGAGGTTGGCCGACATCCGACCCGACGTGCACGCTCGACCTACAGTCGGGATGACTCTCAACCATTGGATCCTATGCAATCTGTACGACAGTCAGGACACCGACCTATGATCGGGGCTTGCACTACCCTTAGCACGGCGTACGCCACTGACTACTTTGATCGGCTACACTGGATCCTACCAAACGTCCTAACGAGGTATGTCGGAGCTACGACCTATACTCTCGGGGATGGCTCGGCAAATCAAACACTTTGAACCGCATGTGAAAAAAAGTTTGAAAAGTCTTTGATTTCATTTAGTTGAAGTGACTTATAAAATTGGACCGAAGCTCGATTACAAATATCAAAGACGAAACAAAAATAAAAGAATACAAAGATAACGGAGCAGACACTCCGACTATTCGTCGGAGTCGACTTCTTGCACCGGGGAGAGTTCGGGAGCAACCGACGTGCCTGCTCGGGTCGGGGAGGGACTTGAGGTTGGAGCCGCCTCACCTTCGGCAACTCATCCTGTCGGTAGTGGGTCGGCCTCCTCCTCTGCGGTTTGATCTTCCAACCCTAGAGGGACGACGCTGCTCAGGTCGAGCTCCGAATGCAGACTCTGAATCGCATCCCGAGCATTCTCGTACCCCACCCGATAGGAGGCAAAGTCACTCTCGAGAAGCTCCTCTCGATACTCGTCCGAGCCACAGAAGTCCTCCACCGCCCAGCTCAGTGCCTCTTTAGCCGACTCTGCATCCGCCTCCGCCTTCGCTATGTCGGCGTCGGCTTGGGCGGAGGACAAGTTCTCCTCGGCCTTAGCCAGGTTCTCCAGGCTAACTCAAAGTTGTTTGCACTCGGCCTCGAGCTTCCTGACGCAGCCGTCTCTCACGCCGCAGCCGGTGAACGGAGCGGGTCTTGTGCTGGACCTGCTCGCGAGCTGATTGAAGTTCGGCCTCTAAGGCGGCTAGGCCGTTGGTGAGTCGAGAGATCTCCTCCTCGAGCCGAGCCTCATGATCGATCGATAACTTCAGCTGATCCACCAGCGTTGCCTTCTCAGCTTCGGCGGTTTCAGCCCTATTCTTTTAGGCCGCCCGGACGTCGTCGAACCTCCGGTACCCGACCTCCAGCTCAGATATATTATAGATCAGCTACAAGTAGAAGGTCGATCGTCAGAAAAATAAAATGATGAAAATAATAATGAAAAAGAAGAAGAAGAACTCACCTGGATCATGGTCGGGTAAAAGGAAGAGAGCATCTCGGTCACCGACCGACTCTTCAAAAGCTCTCGATCGATCGGAAAAATGGTTGCCTGACACAACCTCCTAGCCAAATTGTGGTTGGCCAGGGCCGACGCTCCTTCGAGAACCTGAACGTCGGACGATGTGACGCGGCCCGCCGACCTTATGTCGTCCGCCGGTGCCATCGGAGCCTTTTCCCGATCGGTTGCTCGGGCCCAGAGATCGGAGAGAGATGGGAAGCTTGAACTCGACTGAGTCCCTCCCGAGGGTGCGACGGGAGCCACCGCAGGTCGTTCGGGCTCACGTGCTTCGGCCCAAACCTCTTCCATGGGCGGGGGAGCCGACACTCCTTCGACTGCCCCCTCTGCCGCCCCTTCCTTGGACGGCATCTCGAGTGGCACCGCCGGCGCCGACAGGGCGGTGACCGGCTCAAAGCCCGACGAACGTTCGGTGTCAGGCTGCGCTACTGCCGTTGCAATGTCGGTCAGGGATGATATCTGAGGCCTCTTGAGAGGCCGCGAAGGTCCGACCCCGGGCGTCGGTCTCTTCCTCGCCGCATGTTGCCGAATATCGGTATCTGTCAGTCTCACTCTCGATGGCATACCTGCAATTTTAACAAAGAATTAGCGCAAGTCCGAAGATGGATGAAAAAACCAAAAGACGACCGACGGACCGAATAGTACCTAAGCGGAGAACCGAACTCAGGCCGGCGTCGTATAGAGCTTGCTCGGTGACGAGCTCTCTTTGCTTCGGCACCGACACATCCTTCAGTCGGTGAAAGTCCTCTCAGTCTCCAGCCTCCACCCGACTATTTTCGTTCGGCTGAGTCCGAGGGTCGCCCCAGCAAGAAGGGAACCCCCAAGATAGCGAAGAAGAAGTAAAGAAAAATTGGTTCTTCCATCCATGGATCGACGATGGAAGATCGGTAATGAACGAAAGACCCTTCCGGGGATTGAAGAACCACCACCCTCGGGCTTTCGGGTGGGGTCGGAGGATGAAGAATATCCGGAAGAGGGAGATGCGGGGAAAGGTCGGCAAAAACCGACACAACAAAGTAAAACTGATTATCAACCGGACTGAGTTTGGCGCCAGTTGCGCCGGGCAAAGTCCGTAATAATCCAAGACGTTCCGGACGAACTCCGAAATCGGGAAGCGAAGACCTGCCTGAAGGTCCTCGACATAAAAGGCCACCTGGCCCGGAGGCGGGTTGTTAACCTGACCCTCAGCCCCAAGAGTGAAAAGCCCGAACTGCTCCAGGATACCGTACTGCTCCCTAAGTCGTTCGACGATCGGCCCCGAAAGCGAAGAAGCCTCCACCTCCCGGGTCGACCGAAAATTGTTGGTCGGGTTCCCCGACTGACTTCCTCGAGGAGAGGTTCTAGCCATAACGCTAGCCCCAAGAAGGAGAATAAAAAGAAAAATACCAAAGGAGAAAGGATGCAAGGAGACAAGAATGAAAAAACTTCGAGAAGAGCTTTCGAAGGAGGACGAAAATGACTATCTGGAACTGGGAGACAACTCGATAGAGCCTCAGCGTCAGAAATAGGACAGCAAAAAATGAAGTTTTGGATGTAAGTGGCCGCATATATATAAAGTCCTTCGACGGTCGAGATGAAAGCACACCGAACGAAGGTTTTTCGGATGTCGACACGTGGCGGCACCTGGGTTCTTTCTCGGTCCGACGGTTCGATACACTTGTCCCAGATCGAGCTACGTCGCCTCCATCCGCGTGAGTGATTCCGGCTCAATAGCCCCCTGACACGTGGCGGAAAGACCGCGTCTCGGAGTTAATTAACCGACGGCAGTTTGCATTTCCAATGAGACGTCTGACATCGGATCATCCATTGGTATGGTCGCCAGAGTTGGGGCATGACGTGATGAAAAATCACTCCTTTTGCTCGAGGCCCTCGTCCACGTGTTTACACGGGCCAACACGACATCGGACTCAGGAGTGGGGGGGCAACTGTTGGGATATACCGACTGACCCCCGTACATCGACTTATCTTCGGATCGGTCCGACCGATGCCCGACTCTACTGACCGGACCGACGGACGACTCCGACAACGACTCTAACGGACGACTCCGACAATGACTGCCGACAATATCCGATCGAAGGTATGTCGGCCGAACAGACCCATACTGTTCTCAACCGGTCAAGCGGTCGAACCCATATCACCGACTCACTGTTGGGGGTGGCAGCCGATGTTCGACTTTCACAAGGCACCAGATCAGCCGACGATGTCTCCGAGTCACCACCCGATGACCCGGCAGTCGAATACCGACATACAGTCGGTCAGTCCATCCAAATACCATACAACCGCTATGGGTTGTTCTCCTGCCAAGGACATGCTGTACGACTGCCGTGGGACGTTGTCCTGCTAAGGACAAGAGTTAATGACCTGACAACCCACGTCGATTTGATAGCTCTTGGCGATTTGACAACTCTCCAGTTGTCTGCACCATTAATGACGGGATCATACCGCATTCTACTATAAATCGGGGTAAGACAACAGTCTTGGTAAGCTTTCTCAAGCATGGGTAAGCTCTCTGAAGCGTCTCTAAGCTTTTGAGCTCTCTAGCTCTCTCTCTCTTGCTGAGTTCCACTGTTGTCTAGTCTCCTCTCTGACTTGACTGTCGGAGGATTTCCGTCAAAGGCATCTCCAGTTAGTGAGGATTTTTCTTGTAGGTGCGCGACCTCGACGATCGAGTGATGAAAAAATTGGCCGCAATACTTCTGTATAAGCATAAATGTCTTACTATTTATAAAGCAAGTGTCGATGTGATCATATATGGTCTCTTGACTTTGATAATGTTTAACCATCTCTGCAATTGCATGAGAAATTCCTGTCCCACAATCTCATCTTGGGAAGGCAACAAAGTCCAGTTCTAAAGAAATTGATATACTGTGTTGAGAGGGTCAAAGAAAGAAATAGAAATTAAGAATTTGGTTACTCTCATTGCCATTCTCACATGCATCGTATGTACTTAAAGTTTGTTAGGACAAATCAATCGATCCCCGACTCCAATTCTATATCGACCGCATAAGCATATTATGCTGACTCACAATCGACTGACCGACTGATAGTCGGCTACTATTAATCATCAGCTAACAATAACTTCTGATCGAAGACCATCAGTATATCAGAGTTATCAGCCGATGTACATTCGAATCTTCTACCGACTCATCAGTATTACTGACATATAATCGGTCTATCTGCTCAACATACTCTAATCGTTATGAACGATTATCGACTACGTGTCACAACAATTAATGAAAATAAACTGCCCACTAACTACATGATTATGGTCCGATAATTTAGCGTCGTAAAAAGTGAGACCACGTGCTCGACGGTTACATCAGAATCATTTATAAAAGAGAGATAAAAAAACAGCATGGATAAGATAATTTTGAATTAAGATTCTGCCACTCTCAATATTTTGATCTACTGTTCACCAACCCTCTCTCTGATTTAAGTATCAGAGGATCTCCGTTGGACACAACTCCGATATGTAAGGATTTTTGTCTTGCAGATGCTCCTCACCAATGACAGACGATAGAAAATTAGCCGCAACAAGATCTATTTGACATGGAACTCCAACTTTAAAAGGAAATTGATGTTGTAGCCCTGCCCAGAATCCGGACAAGCATAGATCAAGTTTTTAGTAGGTGAGAAGAATTATAGATATTTGTTTCAGTTGCATCCAAAAATAGTTAGAGCTGTTTTAATTGAAAATTGCTATCCTAGCTCTATGCATATCAACTTTCATAGTACTGTCAATTATTAGCAACAAAACATATCCCTAAGATGAACATTTATTGATTTTTTGCAAAATCAGTGCAGCTACGCTACTTATTACAGTCAGATTCATCAAGCTAATTCTTTTTCGATATTATCAAGTTAATTATTCGAATAGAAATTTTTGACACCATTAACCTTTCACTGTATAAACTTAAAACCAAATAAGTGGTTCCATATTTGACCTGATTTTCCTGTCAGGTGAACTGGATTGAGTCCAAAGTCTAGGCACTAAAATCAAGTCAAATCTAGATCAGCTGATGGTTGATCATGTCCAATTGAGCTTACATAGATTAGTTTATAAAAATTAATTAGGATGAGCTTACATAGATTGGTTCATAAAAATGAATCTGGGTGGAAATGATCAGCGCAAAGCGCATTTGAAAGCAGTCCACAAAACAGCTGGTCCAAGCCAGGTAACACAACAAAATTGGAATCAACTCAAATCATGAAAAACATTAAGTGACCTTAATACCCAATGTGCAACCTGTCTAGCAGAGCCAAGTAATGAGCGGCAACCAAAAATTAGCGGAAGTAAAGTTGCTGATATGAGAAAGTCATGGGTAACATCAGAACCTCATACATGTTTACCGACATGAATTCCTCTTTTGCAGTCACGAAATCGCCTTATTTGTGAACAAAGGCATAACAACATAATCATCTATCTTGATATTTCTTCTAGAAATTTTTGTCACTCCTTTCCCTTTCCAGATCAAATGCAGTAGCAGTTGAGCTGCGGAGCTCCGCAGCTGAGCTTTTTTTGCCTTTTTCTTGTTCAGAATTTGCAGCTGAGGTTTTTGCAAATATATGGATGGCAGATATAGATAGATCAGATATTGCTTGGCGCTGAACAAGGAAAAAATATTTCATAATTTGCCTAGAAAGGAGCATCTAGAGATCAAAGAAACATTAGAGATTATGACACCTTTCTTTAGAAATTCTTCTGCGTTACTCTATCATGCAGCAACCCTTAACAGGATACAAGAAGCATCAGAAGAGAAGGTGGATTTTTACAGGCCTTAACAAAAGCCAACTCAGTAACATCTTAGGAACTGACAGTACTAGATTTTGTTTCAAGTTGGTCATAGCACAAAAATACTGCCCCATTCCCCCAATGAATCAGGTCGGGATCTTGAAGCTTGTGTTCACCATACTCAAAAATATAACAAGATCCTTCAGGAGCAAGTATAAGTTTGAGTAGGAACCATTTCTAGTCAAAACTTTGAGATCCCACTTGCAAACACTACAAACAACACAAGGCAGTACACAAAAAACTCAATGATTCGCATCTATAATAAGACGGATTTTAAGTGAACAAGAACCACAGGGAAGAAGAACTGAGGATGGTGACAGCTCAGCTGATGTCTGTACTTCTACTCCATTCTCATGCAATGAGATGCCCATCTCCCCAAGCTCCAATGACGTGATCAAGAAATAATCACCACAGCGGCACTGATAGAAGAACTCTTGAACATCACCTACGGTCTCCATTGCCATGTCCCCTAATTCGACTTCATTGTACACAACCTCCACTACCTGCCCGCAGGCTTGCAGCTCCCTATCATAGTTTGCTCTGGACTTGGAATCAGAAAGAACTTCCCATGCCTTCTGCACATCCAGGAATTTTTCTTCTTGTTTGTGTTGAAGATCTGATACATCTAGTTTCCCATGTAATTTATCAGGATGAGAACTAAGGATAGCAGTCCTGTAAGCAGCTCGGATTTCATCATAGCTAGCATCCTCTCTCACTGACAAAACATCATAGTGTGTCCTTTGGATGGAATTCTTGTCCATGAGAAGCATGGTAGAAGCTTATCTTCAACTTTTTGCTGGATATAGAAAGAAATGATGAGACAAAGAAGTGTAGATAATGAACTTCCACAGAGGGGAAAAAAAAAAACTGTGGTATAGGAGCAAGAAGTTCACTTTGTTTTGATGGGTACTTGATATCATGTTATATTAACGAAAGTAGCTCATTTTCCTGCTTGCCAGCCAACATACTTCCAACAATATGCTACGGCATGATATTATAAAGGATTCATGTAGCACTCCATCAAGAGGGCAAAATCATGCAAGATAGATCAAAGAAGGTAGCTCTAGAACTAAACAAACAAAAAAGCATAGGCAAACAATTTGCTAGTAGTACTAGCAAGTATTAAATTATAAGAATATGCCAAGATGGGATTATGTTCCAACACCGCTCTTTACCTTTATTATGGTGCTCTGGAAATACAGGAAGTTCCCAATATAAAGTCACATTTTCTTTTTCTTTTTCTTTTTTTTGATTAGGCTATGGAAATCTAAAATTTTGTACTTGCCGCAAATTGCATAAGCAACACTACAGGAAGAGTATAAGAAAAACAAAATGACAACTAATTGATAGGGGAATAGCTGGGCCAAAAAAAAAATGACAATGTCAAGAAGCACGAGTGGTAATGAGTTTCAGGGAAATTCCAAGAAGCCCTAAAAGGCATCTGTTTTACATTTTTTTTTATTTTCTCTATTTTTGCTTGCACGGAAAATAGATTTGAGCATCATTGTGAGTCAGAGTGGATTGGTGGACTCAGTATGGATGATAACAGACTTAAGTTTGGGCTTGGGCCTGCATGATTAATAAACCAAGGTTTTCATCTTGGCGAAGATCTCTGTCTGTATCAGTATCAAGAACCTGCCCCGATATGACATATTTGAAAATCTCGGCTGATATAAATCAGTAAACCCTAGATATTGGCCGGTACAGTATTCATGTCCACCAATATTTTTCATTCATTATTTCTTAAATAAGCTTTTTTAAAGCAATAAATCTCAAAGTTATTGCTTAGATAGTTGATAATCTCGGATCAAATATATCGGCCACAATATAGACATATTGGTCCTAAATATCGGCTAAGATCTCAAAAAATATCAATTCCCTCTGAATTTTCCCCACCTACCAATGTTGGCTGAGATAAACTGAGATATTGGTTCCTCGGCCTTTGTCACTCATCAAGATAATTGATATCTTCATATTTAAGAACCTCGCAACAAACTAGCAGTCAAGCGCTTCAAGTCACCTTGGTTGGACTTAATTTCCCATGATGAAGACTATGTGGTGGAGAAATTAGATAAGGAGGGTGGAAAAGTAGGATGCTTTTCCTTGGAGAGACAATTCCCAACTTAGACCTAAAGTATGTTTGTGATCAAGTTTCTGCTTAGTAGATGTAGAATGCTGCAAGTGGTTCGTATATAGTTTCCTTGGATTAAAAACGATGAAGCCTTAGGTTAAGAAGGCTACGGACATGAATAGGGCCCTCTTGAAATAGTTCGCTGGATATTAGGTAATAAGGAAATGCACGTAAAGACTTGTTACAAGATATCACAAAACAAGAGGTAGTTGCATGGAACAATGATTTATAAATGGAAGTGTAAGCTCATGTAATTGAACTGCTAAAAGGGTGATGTGCAAGCCTCAAGACATAAGGTGCAAGCTTCACACATTTTTTCTTTTTATCCAACAGTAGTGTACTACAGAAAATTATGTGAAATAAAATATGGGGAAAAGGTATAAGTGTTATGTTTGGAACAAGCTATCATCTTTAACTTTTGTAAGGATCCTATAGTTCATCAACCAAAAATGCACAAGCCAAAGCAACTTACCAAAAGTGGCTTCTTGTTTCAATATCTCTATGTTTACGGTCTATATAGAGTTCAATTTTTTCACAATGATACATGATGTATCATACCACACCCAAAGTTTGCTACATGAGTACAAACACAAAGAAATCAAGAGATATGTGAATGGCTTTCTCCTATGCATGCCTTCTATAAATGGATGAGACTAAGGTGCATTTATGTCACATGTGTCAAACATGAAGCAGCTTGCATTGCTTATGCCTCCCTGTTATAGCCTCATTGAAGAGACTCTACATGCTTTCTGCAGGCAAATCTAATATGCGCGCCTTTTAAGAGGCATAAAGTTAAGAAGAAAAGCATGCATCACACATTAAACACCCAGGTGATGCATATAAATCCCCTATTTAACAGATAGTTTCTTCCATGAACCTTAAGGCATTTGTCAAGAGGTAAGCGTGAGCCTTTTTCAAAATGATGATTGAAGTCAGAGGCAATGTTAGAATATTATATGGCATGCAAGGCCAAGAACATTAATGTGGAAGGTTAGAAAGGATTTTAGGATTAGATTTTTCAAGAAAGTGCCCGTGTATAACTTTCACTAAAACTTCATTCATAAAAATCTTCAATTCTCACTCATGGAGCATATGAGTGAGGAAGTGACGCCACTATGAGATCATGTTTTATAAGATAGCTTTGTTAACAGAAAAGGAGGAAATGACATTCTATCCAAGCTTATAGAAATTTAGATGGCAAACAACTTCAAGCACCGAAGGTTCCTAATATGCATCCGCAACTTAATCAAAGAAAAGAAACTAACATTTGTTGAAACAATTTGAAAGGAAACCTATACTATAATGGCATTATAATGATTAGAAAAGTTTTGTCTTGCCGAAATCAAATGTACCCAAGGATCATGCGCAAAATATAGGATGTACCTAACTCTATTTTGTCAAAAATCAGACCAAATGCCCAAGAAATAATTTATCAACAAAAAAGAAATACTACAATTATAACAGCTTTCTGAATAGAGAAAAGCCTGTCAAACTCGGGATGGCAACGGGTAGGGTACCCGCAAATTTCAAACTCGGGATGGCAACGGGGAGGGTACCAACTCACAACGCCACAAAATCTCATATCCTTGAAAAAAAAAACCCAACCGGAACCTAAAAAACCGCTCCGATCTCCCTCAAGCGCTCTCCTTCCCCACAGATCTCGGAAAAAGAGAATGAAATGAAAAGAAAAAGAATTGAAAAGGAAAAAAATATGATCAATCAATGTGGGAAAAGGTCTTACCTGTTAATTTTTTTCCGTCTTTCCTTTGTTTTCGTAGATTTGTCCTAGGTTTTCCCCCTTTTTTCCTCTGCTTTTTCTATCCTCAGGAATCTCGATCGGGTGGAGGCTTGGAGCGGCCGAATAGGGGAGCTGGGACAATGGCGAGGGTTTTGTGTTGTACGGAAGAGTTCATATGGTATGAATAGATTATAAATTGGACCGAATTAAATTGGGCCGAATTAGACTTGGCTGCTTAAAGCAGCGGTTACTCTCCCAAGTATTTGGGAGTTCAAGTCGCAAACCCATCCTAAATAGTTCTAAAATAAAAAACAAAAAAAAAAAAACCCTATGGTTTCGAATTATAAAATTATATATATGTATGGTTTACGAATTATAAAATTATATACACACACACACATACACACACTAAAACATCATAACAATGAGAGCTACGCTTTATTGTAGTTTCTAATCCAAAATTCCTATACAAATGATGGAATCCATACATAGTGTTGAACATGAAAATATTACGCATCACTTAGCATTAAGTGGTTGGGACCACTAGGGCGGATAACTTGCATGTATAATTAAAACTGATCACTTTTTCCAAACAGAAATGCCCAAAGCATTCTGGAGACCCCAAATCAAATACACGACAAAGACAAACAGCATCAGATCTATACTGCAGTAAAATCATTCTAAATTTTTCATTGGAACAGAACAACAAAAAATTGCACAGCATCAAAGAGATAAGAGCACCATGTAGCACAGCAACGTTCAACATATTAGATTGTACCTTGAGAAGAGAACGAAAGGGGCAAACTGGAGCACGTATCAGACGGAAAGCGGCGTTAATCGGAAACGGTGACGGCCAAAGGGGCTGCTCCAGCCGGTGGTAGAGTCGCGGGAGGTAGATGAGCGCTGGAGTGGAGAAAGAAAACGGAGTCGAGGGGAACAGGAGTTGTTTGAAGGCGGAGAGGGGCCGGCTGAGGTCGATCACCGCCGGAGAGAACGAGAGTGGGGGGAGTTGCGGAATAGAGGAGAAAAATTGACGAAGAAACGTATATAGAACCCAATAATTTCCCGTAATGTCAGGTCTCACTAGTCGCGTGGACAGGACCTCCTCGCATTAACAACGTATATAGATCGATTTTTTTATTAATCTAAAATATAGACAATTTAGAATAATAGATCTCGATGCTAATAATATTAAATTTTTTTAAAAAAATCTAAATCATATTTGAGTGGAGATTCCAACAGGATATTAAAAATGGTACAACTTGGTTATAATTCCAATCTGGAAGCACGATCGAAAAAAAATATGTAGTAGAATAGGGAGCATCCCACGTGGATGGACTGCAAAAAAGATATTCTATAGATAGTAGAATTTTTCATGATAGTATTTTTTCTTCGATAAATTTTTAATAAAAAATTGATATTATTTGTTAAATATATTTTTAAAATACTATATAATTTTCATAATTATTTGACAATCAAATTGAGAAATTTTTTTTTTCAGAAGTTAGAGATGATAATAAAAATCAAATATAGTGCTTTCAATCATCTAACTATCTGTACTATTAAATTTTTTAATCCATAAATTATTGATTTTGATATTTAATTTGAATAATGTAATGACAATTTTTTATATTTATTATAGATATATATTATTTTTATATTATGATACTAATGTAATAATATGCTATTATTATTTTAATAAAATATTATAATAGTGTTAAACATAATAGCATTATAATATAATTATATAATAATAAAATAACATATTATATAATTAATATAATATTACATTGTACTATCATAAATTGATACCAAAGTATTGTTAATCTATAAATTATTTTTATATTTTAATCTAAACAATATAAGAATTAGTGTAATTATTTTTTAGGTAAGTACTAAGTAGTAAAGAATTTCATAATAGCAAAATTAAGTAATTCTTGATTTTAATAGTAACATAAATATTTAATTTTATTTATCTAAATACAAAATTTTCACCAATCGTAAGAAGAATCAAAATATTCAACTCACAATTATTCAATCTTTGACTTTGTTCTGCATTCCATCCTTCTTATAGTTTCTTAATCTAAACAATCAAGAATAGATCCTCCTTATCATTATAGGGCTAAATTTAAAATTTTTAATTGCATAATTATGGCAACAAAAAGGCAGCAATTTAGATAATTATGGAAACAAATAGTATTTTAAATTGAAATGTAAAAAATTCTGTCTTGATTCAAACTTGGATCTCTTGGGTGAGCTTTTGTTTAAAAAATAGCTTCTCGATTCATCTCAAATAGATCTAAACTTGAACTTGCAGCTTTTCTTAGTAGATTTTCTTTGGTTTTTGGTGAAGCTAAAAATTTTAACCAAACGTTTCAAAATCATACAAAAAGTCACATCCGGGGCATAAAGCCCGAATCTTTTGACTCCTCGGGCTAGCATCATGTATGACGCCCAAGGAACTCAAATATGTCGGACTCGTAGCTCAGCCCAAGGCCCAAAAAGAACTACAACGCAGGCACAAACAGACTCCTCCATCAGATTCAGCTCTCTAAGGTTTCGTATAGGCAATACCAATAGGTCCCAACCTATGCCCTGCTCCTATATCTCGCATCCAGCAAGGCTAGGGATCTACAAATATGGAGAAATTATTTTCCAGAACATTTTGCAAAACTATAAATATACCATGCATTTATTTAGTAATGCAGCACATTTATCAAAATTTTGAAAATTCCACCTGTGGGTATCATATTGCATGATCAACCCAATTTCTTTGAACTTGTTATTCTTGCTTTCGGATAGCGGATTCCTTGTTGGACATCACAGACATTTTAGTGCAAGTTTATGCACCCAATGAGTCATCATAATAAATAGACTCAAATCTAGATCCATACAGCCCGGCCATCGAAGTGACTTACCTACATTAGTTTGCACAAGCCCCTCAAATCAAGGAAAATGCAAACACTATTGTATAATGAGAACCGTGTCGAATCTTCGTAATGTAGTTTTTTACTAGATATTTTCTCATACTAGCACGGTGATAACCACTGCCATAGATTGATCTACGACAGCGATTATCAATTATCGATAACCGCTGCCATAGACGATCTATAGCAGTGTTTATCTATAACCACTGCGATAAATCCAAAATATGATTTGTGATAATCCCACATCGGTTGTGGAAGAAATGAATGATTTATATATAATAACTTAAGGGCTTAAGCATTTTGCGATCTCTCTCTCTACTCGAGCCCTGCTGCTGTCGTCCGCACGCCCGTCGTCGCTGTGCGGTGCTGCCTGCCTGTGCCGCCCACCGTGGGCCCGTCGTTGTTGCGGTGGGCCCGCACTGTCGGGCACCACCAGCTACAGCCATGGTGGGCTACCGGCTACTGCCGCTGCCTCCCCTCCCATCGGTTGGCCACTGTTCTTTGCCGATCGACCATTTTGATAGGTCAAAAGCTACGGCAACAGTTTGGCAACCGCTACTGTAGAATCTATGACAGCGACTGGCATAACCTTTGCCCTAAATTTAACTAGGACAGCGGTTCGTCAACCGCTGTCATAACTTTACAGTAGCACAACCGCTGCCATATCTTTATGGCAGCGATTGTTATAGCAATGATTTCAAAACCGCTGCCATATCATGTCTATGGTAGCGATTGACACAACCGCTGTCGTATCTCAAAAAATCGTTGTCATAATCTACGGCGACGGTCATAGTGGCGACGGTTGGCATAACCATTGCTGTAGGCTATGACAGCAATTTTTTGGGCTACGACAGTGGTTGAATTTCAACCGCTGTCGTAGTTCTATTTTGTAGTAGTGGAGGGAGGTACCGCACTCAGATCAACCGATGTCGGAGATGATTTTTTTTTTTTTTAATTTCATTCTACGGGAATGAGATTTTGGCTCCGTTGGGATGAGTTTGAATTCAGTTACTTAAGAAATGGACCATTCTTATTCCTCTCTGGAATGAGAATCAAAATAGGATTTCTTCCTACCAAACAGTTGGAATGGAAGTCAACCATTTCGATTTCCATTTCATGCTTTAATTATCTAACTAAATACCTCCTAAGTGTTTCTGTGGCCATCTTAGATATGTAATATCAAATAAACAACACACATTATTAATTGCACACAAAAATATGTAGGTATAAAAATAAATTGTTTAATTAATGTCTCAAAGTATACCTAATACAAAATCAGCTTGTTGGGGCACTATTCTCAAGAGAATATATCGTGTTTAGTATTATAGATTAGGCTTTCTTGACTCGCTCCATGACATTTTTTAACATGGAATCCTATCTTCTTCTTCTTCTTCTTTTTCTTCTTTTAACGTGGAACTGCTTTCGTTTATCCTTTAAAAACAATAAATTCTCAAGGCTATAGACATCGATCATTTCATCCAGGTCTCAAAATTTTTTCCGATCCAAAAAATTCTAGAGGCAAAATTGCTTAATTAGGAGCCCTTTGGATTGGAACTTTTATCCCAGTGCAAAATGTTCCTGCCAATTCCACCATCCCACAGCCACACGCGCCCGCACGCACCCACCCACCCACACACACACACACACACACACACACACAGAGACAGAGAGAGAGAGAGAGAGAGAGAGTAGCTAGTATCCTTCTCATCGTTATTACTCCACTCAAACGTCCCATACGACTTTCTCCATGGTAGCTGCTCGGCTGTGGCTTAGCTGATGCTGTTGCTGAAATGGGTGCAACCCATGCAACCTCTTCTGGCCAACTCCTCCGAACTCCATTCCTTGCTGCTGCTCATGTAATCCCATCGCTGCCACCGACCTCGCTCTACTGACCCCCAAGAAATCCAAAGTCGTCACGTCCCTACTCCCCCCTCCATATCTCAATCCTGACCTCCCACTCCCTCCCTGCATCAAACCACCACCAGTCTCATGCTCTAAACCCTTCACAAACCCATGGCCTCGATCACCACCACCTACAAAGACTCCAGCAGTTGAGTTCAACACCCCTGCATCAATCACCGCCGAGCTTCCGCCCATTCCAATGTCGAAGAATTGATTTCCAAACGCTCCTCCATTGGCTCCCATCCCATGTTGTTGCACCCAATTTCTATCGGGCCCGGCCATGAGCGAGACGAAGCACCTCTGCGTGGCGCCAGCGCTGCCGCTGGTGGCCGTTGCGCCCATTTGTGCCGCCTTCTGGAGCAATGCGGTCGCCGAGATGTGGGCCGATCCGATGGCTGGCTGGCCTGTCTTGGTGCCCCCGTCGAGCCCGTTGCAACTTGAGTGGAAACTCCCCGAGCTGAAGAGAGTGGTGGCAGAGGTTGACGAGAGCATGGTTGTTCCAGCCATGGTATTATGGGAACGTAGTGAAGTGGGCATGAGGTCGTAGGCGAGGCCCTTGAGGGGGTTCTTGATCTCATGGTTATCGAAGTCGGAGACTCGAACTGGCAAGTTGGTGGTGTTGGTGCCCATGGGCATCATGAGCTCAGGGAGTTGAGCTTGGAGATTGGGGCTCATGGTGGGCATCACGCTAGTCTTGGCCTTGTTGTTCTCTTCGATTAGAGCATCACAGAAGGCTCTGTGGGTGATGAAGCTGTCTTTCCTGTGGATACGAGAGAGGTTCAGTATTATATTAATTTAATGATATCAAAAATTTGACTTCATAACCTTATTGAAAGAGCGAATTTTGCCAACGTGCGAGGTATGTGTTCTAAAAAAGACTTTTGGTTTTCTCGAGCACAGCGAGTCTGAGACTTTAAGGGTAATTCTTCCTGATATTTGGACTAGGGTTTAGGTTTTGAAACTTTTGCCACCCGGCCTCCTCTCTACGAGCTAGAAGTATGGCTACACTACAGCGAAGCACCTTTTTCTGAGGATACTCAACTATGGGGACAAAATTTTGAGTTCCGTTGATTTTACTAGCAGCCCCACTTCTTTCAATGTTATTCAGACAGACCATCAACCAAAAAGATTGTTTTTGCCCCTCTAAACATCGGAGTTAACGATCATCATTACTTTTGATCTCTCGATTTTATTTACAAGTTCAAGTTCCTTAATATATATATATATATATATATATATATATATATATATATATATATATATTATTAAGTTTATATATTAGTTTGCTTGTCACTTGCTTGGTTTCACAATGAAGTTGCTACATAAAGTAGCACTCAAGCGGTGAAAATATGATATTCTAACTATAAAAAAAAAAAAAAAAATCAAGGGAAGGTGTTGTTGTGATACAGTATTTTACGTTTCAAAAATCAAGGGTATTATATATATGTTAAAGTACTTAAACAATAATTTGGACAAAATGATAGGAAACTTTTAACGCGGCGTGGGGGCAAATGCATGAATAAGTTAAATTTTGGTCTTTAATTAATTAATTTTTAGTCTCAGCGGTATACATAACAGGATCTGACAAAACAAGCTAAATTCTGTCATGCGAGTCCAGCACAACCTCAATAGTCTGATGCCTGATAAGTTCATGTGCTAACTTTGTAGTTAGATGTAATCAACTAGCTACTTTAAGATTAGTGCACCCCTTGCAGGAGAAATGTCCATACTAATATACAGAAATATCTTTGATGAAATCGCAGTGTGTTTCCAGCTTCGAAAAGATAACAGGTTTAAGGCTACTGGATCCGCCTTGTGACCTCATTTTGCATCATACAACAAGCTCAAACTCCACATTCCTAAGCTTCAGAAGGGATATTCCCCAGTATTCCGATCTTCAATATCTAAAATATATAATACCCATTTATCAAACTTAATTTTCTATCCATATCATGGTTCTAAATAGTGCACGGCAATATTTTTTTGAAGGAAAACCCTGATTGCCTCTAATATTCTAACTATATATTAAATTGCAACCTATTGCCGATGTTATATGAATGATATCTATCATACTGCATGTTTTCTGGTAAGATATCCTGACAGAGTTAATTTGTTCTTGTAAGCTGTTATATATACCATTATAACCCGTAAACATGGCTGTTAAATTGCATAATAATTTAGGGTTCATAAATTATTTTTGCCAACTATTGATTGACTGTAACGTTAAATATAACATTGCAATAGATATTGTGGTGTTATAAAACCAAAGTTCATATACTTATCATAGAGCATGTAGTAATCATAATGCTCCTTCTAATTATGGACATCAAAACTACTATAAGATCAGCAGGAGAAGTGAACCTGGAGAATGCCGTGCCACAGTCACACTTGTACTCCCTGGTGCCGCAGATCTTGGTATGGGCTTTCCAGTCAGACAACACTGCATACTTCTTTAAGCACTTGTCACACTTCCACTTCTTCTCCCCATGCTTGCGGCAGAAGTGCTTCTTGATCCCCGTGAGGTCCCCAAGAGCTCGGCTCGGGTTGTGGTGCACACATGTGGTCTCAGGGCAAATGTACACCCTCTTGCGAACCTCCGTGCTTGTTCGCTGCCTTAACTTCCATGGGAGGTTATGGCCTCTGCGGTGCAATTGGAGGTTTTGATCCCTCTGGAAGCCCTTGTTGCATATCTCACAGACAAAACGATTTGTTGCTAATAAGGTCGTTGGCGATAGAGCAATCACTTCTGCTGTTGGGTCTGGATAAAGATTATCTAATGACAATTATTATCTTGAGAATAAAAATTACTTCACTAGTAATTAATTATGCAATTATCTGATCTTCTCCTTTTTTTTCTTTTTTTTTTTTGAGAAGACAATTATCTAATTTTGATTTGAGTAGATAATTACTAAAACCCAATTCTTATGTTTCTATCACTCGGGAGAGAATTTATACAATCTTCATGTGTATCAAAACCTATACCCTCATAAACAACTTATTAAGAAGTTTTTTTTTTTCCAGAAATTATTAAACATGAGAACTGTCGGTTGAATTTATTTTTATTAACACGAGAATTATTAATAAATATACAATGTTGGAAGAAGAATTATTATTGATCTAAGCATGACTACTCTGGTGTATTACAATTCAATATAGATCTTACTGCTCCACATTAATGTTTGCAGATTTGTTTGGATTTCCCTTTTCCTCACACACACACAAAAAAAGAAAGCATTGCCAAATTCTTATAGTGTTCTAAGAGTTAATGGTTATAAATAATAAAATTGCTAGTATTCATATTTAATGTTAAATATATTCTATAGAGCTAGATATGTATATTCAAACCAGACTAGATCAATACATAGCCCTTCCTTGGAGCTAATGACTCTTGGAACGTATATTGAAATCCAACTGTGTCCTCCTTATCATAAGGAGATGAAAAAAAAAAAAAAAACTTAATAGTTAAACTACTAGAATCATTAATATACAGTCAGATTAAATGATCAGGAAATGATCGAGAAAAACCCCCTTTTTTTGCAAAAACAGAATTGATTTGCTGGTCTATTGACTGCAGTAAGAATCTTCCAGCACAAGTTGTTTCTCAGTTAATTGAGTGAGAGATCTAATCTGTTCATTTCCTTAACAGATGGATGAGGCTTATTATTTATTCTCAGAGTTTTAGTTATTGTGTACACAGCTAGTGAAGTTCACAGTTATTCTAATACTTATTACCAACTACTCTTATTGAAATACTAGTCATCAGCCATCAGAAAAAGTTGCTACTACTCTTTTATTTGTTTTGAGCCTTGGAAAAAACACATGGAGGAGCAAACAAAGAAGCCTATCACCAATAATTGAACTTTCCAACTACCCCAAAGAAACAAAACCAGATGTTCTCATCAGCATCATTATCTGTTCCTGTTGCTAAGTGAATTCCAACTTAAACGTTAAAAAAAAAAATTAAAAAAAATCAAAAGATCCATATACCCGGAGTCCCGGGGAGGTTCCGTTTCTTCTTGACCGCCAGTGGTGGCGGTTGCAAGTTTGAGCCATCGCCATTAGTTGTGGCAGCGATGGTTCCATGCAATGGAAGCTGCTGCTGGACCTCCTCTCCTGTGTGGTTCTCAGATGAAAAGCTCCCACCATCTCCTGTTATATTTGACATTTGGTTGCTGCAAACTTTATTTCAATCACTCATCGCTTCTCTCTTTTGCTTGCTTTCTTGTATGTCTTTTGTTCCCTTGCCTTCTTTCTCCTTTATTTTTCTCTCTTTTCCTACTTGTTGGCAGTGATGCTGGGATGGTGATGATATGGTAGGGGAAGAAGAAAGGGGGAGGCTTTAAGGTGGTGGATTGTTTTTTTTATGTTAGGAGGGGAAGGTATTGGTGGAATAAAATAATGTAATTCATCATATTTTTAAATTCTTTTTTTATTATTTTAATTAAAATGGTGACTATGTGGTCTCGGGATCAACCAAAGACAGAAGGCAGAGAATTCTCCTTTAAATCTGCGGTGGAAGAATCCTATTGGCAATTCCTACTTCAACGATGGAACTGGGTCTCCTTTTCCACTTACCTCCCCTCTTTTTTTATTAGATGTTTGCGTTTATTTGGAGCAGATTTTTTATAATAGCCTTGCTTTTTGTTAATTGATTGTGGTTAACTTAGCACTGGTTGAGCCAAGCTGGCCTACTAAAACTCGATTCAATCTTTTAGGAGATATATGATTGGAGAAAATGAGGATCTGGAATCAGAATCGGAATCAAAATGAAAGTTGGTTGGGAGGAGTCTCATTCTGATTTCGATTCCAGGATGGAATGGGAATTGCTTAATTTATATAGAACTCGATCTCTACTCTCTTCTGTAGATTCGAATTTTTATTTTAATTTCAATTTCGATTTCGATTCCGGTCACGAATCAAATGTTTCGGAGGATTTGGCCATTTCGATTCCAAATCATTTTAATTCTCATTCCTATTTTAATTTCGGTTGTGAATCAAACACCCCCTTAGTTGACTCATCTCTAAATTCGTCCATCAAGCTACAAGTTAAATCAAATTGCAAGTTAACGCGCATATTAATTTATGGGACCCTAACTATCCAAGATTTGAACCCTTTGGTTGCTAGGTAAAGATGCATGAACATTGGGATAAGCCTTGTTTACACTAATTTCATGAAAAGTTAAGATTCAGTTATGTTATTATAGTCCTTTCATTAAAAAAAAAAATAATGAAATAAAACACTTCATTTGCAAAAGTTAGCAAACAATGAAAATCATTTGATTATGACAAAAAATTCTATAAGTTTTTGGAGTTTAATAAATAATTAATCGTATTACTGAAGTTACAGGTGCTAGGATTCGACAAAGTAGTCAATGATAGATTAGCAAAATGACAAGCTAGTTAGGCTCGAGCGAGAATCAAACTTGACCAAATAAGTGTGGGCCAAGCTTGACTACTTTGACACTTGGCTTAGTTTGGCTCGGTTGTATCTTTAGTGTAATGATTTATTTTGGCACAAGCATCCTACCTGTAATTGAACCATGAGGTATTTATATTTATATTTATTTATTTTTTGTAATTGAGTTAAAATTTGAGTGTGGCTAAGCTGATATAGGTTGTGGTAAACCATTTTGGAGAATGATAAATGTTGGTGCAAAAATCCGCCTGCGCCGGAGAAGCTGGAGTTGAGGAAGCCGCGGTCGCCGCCGGGACCTGCAAGGGAAGTCTAAACCGGAGGTGGGGTTGCTCCGGCAAGACCCTCCGACGCTCAAGTCAGTTCTCTGCCTCAACAAGAATGGAGTGCTCGAACGGAGAATTTAGCAGAGTTTTGAGATAAGGCAAAAGAGCTTAAAGAATAACGTATCTGAGTCCCCCTTTTATAGGCGGGGGAGGCAACGGACTGATGGCGACGTTTGTAACCGCCTGGTAGTGGGCCGCCCATGATCAGGGAAATTGATTGCGAAAGATAAAGGAGAAGACACGTGGCCATCATCATGGCCCGCCACATAGGGCCTGTTGCAGGCAGTGGAGCGGCGTCCGTTACTGCTGGTTGTCAGCGAGTAGTGGGATCGTGCAGCACCTGCCGCAGGGAGCGAAGCAACATCATAGCTGTTGACACAGCCTGTCAGAGGGTAGTGGGATCGTGCAGCACCTGTCGCAGGGGGAGGTGGAGCCGCGTGGAATCCGCTACAGGAAGTGGAACAGGATCATGGCAGTTATTGTTATCTGCCAAGGGACACGGATCTGTTGATCAAGGCTCGGCAGTAGTCGGAGTTCGGCCTTTGTAGGAGTCCGGGAGGAGTCCCCCTTTCGGACGAGGTCGTGGGTGGAGTCCAGCTCCAGCAGCTGATACTGAGGTCGGAGACTGAGGACGGAGCTTGGCTCCCATAGGGATCCGGACGGAGCCACCCTGCTGTCGATGGCAGAGCCCGGCTCCCGTAGGAGTCCGGGCGGAGCCGTTCTGCTTTCGATGGAGGAGCCCGGCTCCCGTAGGAGTCCGGGCGGAGCCATTCTGCTTTTGATGGAGGAGCCCGGCTCCCGTAGGAGTCCGGGCGGAGCCATTCTGCTGTTGATGGAGGAGCCCGGCTCCCGTAGGAGTCCGGGCGGAGCCATTCTGCTGTTGATGGAGGAGCCCGGCTCCCGTAGGTAGGAGTCCGGGCGGAGCCATTCTGCTTTCGATGGAGGAGCCCGGCTCCCGTAGGAGTTCGAGCGGAGCCATTCTGCTTTTGATGGAGGAGCCCGGCTCCCGTAGGAGTCCGGGCGGAGCCATTCTGCTTTTGATGGAGGAGCCCGGCTCCCGTAGGAGTCCGAGTGGAGCCATTCTACTTTTGATGGAGGAGCCCGGCTCCCGTAGGAGTCCGGGCGGAGCCATTCTGCTTTTGATGGAGGAGCCCGGCTCCCGTAGGAGTCCGGGCGGAGCCATTCTGCTGTTGATGGAGGAGCCCGGCTCCCGTAGGAGTCCGGGCGGAGCCATTCTGCTTTCGATGGAGGAGCCCGGCTCCCGTAGGAGTTCGGGCGGAGCCGTTCTGCTGTTGAATTCGGCTGCGGGTATTTTATACCCAACACCAGTCCCCCTACTTCCGAGTTTGAATTTCAAGCGAAGGAAGTATACAGAGAGAGATGCGTGCAGCCGGAATCGCCCCTTCGAACTTTGCGCACTGCCGCCCCCATTTAATGCGCGCACGTCAGAATCCGTTTTTCGGTGGAGGTGATTTGAAAAGTCTTTTCGGAGCTCCCGTTGAAATGCAATCCTAAGCGTCGCTCTGCGGGAATTCGCGAGCGGTCAACCCTCGATGACGGTGAAGGGGATAAGCGCGCCACGCGGCACACATCAGTTGGCCCAAGAATATCCGCCGCCATAACTGCGCCAGGATCCATCGGCTATTTAAACCCCTTGGCCCCTTCGTAGCTTCATTCTGGCGTTGTTCTTTCATCTGAGAGTCCTGCTCCTCTCGCCCCAGTCCCTGTCTCCTTCCCTTATACCATGTTATCCACTCGGGAGGCTGTCCTCGAGGGAATTCTTAGGGTTTGGAGGAAGGAGAGAAGGAGAATGGCGGCCGGCGAGAATCTCCGTCGCTCTAAAGGGAGCCCAAGGAAGAATTCCTTCAACAACAGGGGTTTAATAACGGGGGCTGTCGGGGAAGCTATTCTGCCCGCGAATCTCGGGGCAGCAAGGCGGGGTGATACCGGTCAAGAGGGTAGAATAGACGTCACAAGCCATGACGGGATCCTTGACGCCGTCGGAGCCGAGAGACCAGAGGCGGTCGGCGTTGACGGTGGGGCAGTAGAACTTGTTGCGGGGGCGGTGGAAGTAACGCATGCTGACCTTGCCGGAGCGTCTCGGGTGGCGGCCGTCGTTGCCCCCTCCGCCTCCGGGGATCTACCCCACCCCTTTTCTGCCAAGGTTGGGACCTCGGGAACAGAATGAGGCGAGATGGGCGAGAGCTGTTACGCGCACTGGAGAATGCGATTGAGAAGGATAGAGACGGAGTTCGTAGCTCGGAGCGGTCTTCGATTCATCCTGCCCGAACCGTGCCCGTGATACTTGCGATGACGTGTATCTTCTTTTTTCCTGACCCACCGGGTCCTGTAATGTGTACTTCTGTTAAATGAAAAAGTGATTTCAGTACCTTGTTTGCATCTTGTGTTAAATAGTTGTCTGCCGGACTTCTTCATTTTCCTTTCGTTCTCTTTGTCTGTGTTACATTGTTCCAAGGTCGTCGGCGACTTTTTCAGTTCACGTGGGGTTGTCATTTGCCGAGCTCCTTTTCGGCTTTTGTGCCGTTCGGGGATATCCACCTGTCAGGTTCGCCCGGATTCTTCTCCGCTGAAGTCGGGGCTAAGTTCGGCTCCCTTGATAGTCCGAACGGAGAAGCCCTCCGGGAGTTGGAGTAGCTCGATTCTCGTAAGAGCCAGGGCAAAGTTTTTCTGCAATCAAAGTCATAAGTAAAGTCCGGCTTCCGTAGAAGTCCGGGCGGAGTTGTCCTGTAGCTGTCGTTGGCGGTGGAGCCCGGCTCCCGTAGGAGTCTGGGCGAAGCCTTTGTTGCTGTCGATGGCGGGGACCGGCTCCCGTTGGAGTCCGGGCGAAGCCTTCTTAGCGGCGGAACCCGGCTCCCGTAGGAGTCCGGGCGAAGTCTTCTTTGCGGCGGAACCCGGCTCCCGTAGGAGTCCGGGTGAAGTCTTCTTGGCGGAGGAACCCGGCTCCCGTAGGAGTCCGGGCGAAGTTTTCTTGGCGTAGGGACCCAGCTCCCGTAGGAGTCCGGGCGAAGTTTTCTTGGCGTAGGGACCCGGCTCCCGTAGGAGTCCGGGCGAAGTCTTCTTGGCGTAGGGACTCGGCTCCCGTAGGAGTTCGGGCGAAGTCTTTTTTGCGGCGGAACCCGGCTCCCGTAGGAGTCCGGGTGAAGTCTTCTTGGCGGCGGAACCCGGCTCCCGTAGGAGTCCGGGCGAAGCTTTCTTGGCGTAGGAACCCGGCTCCCGTAGGAGTCCGGGTCTTCCACTTTGCTCATGTCAGGACGAGGTTCTCCTCCTGTTCCTGACAGGGCTGTGGGGGCACATAAGGGCGTTGCAAGGCCTCTCCCCCCATCCGGTCTAAAAGAACCAGGCCTTCGACTTTGCTCAAGTTAGGGCGAGGTTCTCCTCCTGTCCCTAACAGGGCTGTGGGGGCACATATGGGCGTTGCAAGGCCTCTCCCCCCATCCGGTCTAAAGGAACCGGGCCTTCGACTTTGCTCAAGTTAGGGCGAGGTTCTCCTCCTGTCCCTAACAGGGCTGTGGGGGCACATATGGGCGTTGCAAGGCCTCTCCCCCCATCCGGTCTAAAGGAACCGGGCCTTCGACTTTGCTCAAGTTAGGGCGAGGTTCTCCTCCTGTCCCTAACAGGGCTGTGGGGGCACATATGGGCGTTGTAAGGCCTCTCCCCCCATCCGGTCTAAAGGAACCGGGCCTTCGACTTTTATAAGGTTGCCCTCTCGTTTTTGATACCGTCTGCTTGAATTGTCCTAAGACAAGTGGGCACGCATTTTTTTTTTTGGTCAGGACGAAATTACTGACAGTACATCCGCAAGTTTTCTGAGCTCCACGGTCGCGGGAGGTCGGCTCCCCCGAGTTCCCTGAGATAATAAGTTCCAGGTCGGACTACTTCCTTGACCTCATAAGGTCCCTCCCAGTTTGGGGTAAGCTTCCCCTGGTCCTGAGGTTGTGAGACAGCAGCTCGCCGGAGCACTAGATCCCCTGCTTTGAATGCCTTGTTCTTCACTCGGGCGTTGTAATATCGGGCAACTTTCTGTCTGTAGGCTGCCATTCGAACCTGAGCAATCTCCCGCCTTTCTTTCAGTAGGTCGAGGTTGGCTCTGAGACTTTGCGCATTTTGGGGTTCGTCGAATGCCACGACTCGTGCCGACGGGAGTTTAAGCTCGATCGGGATGACGGCTTCCGTACCAAAGGCTAGAGCAAAGGGAGTCTCTCCTGTAGGCAACCTCTGGGTGGTCCGATAAGCCCATAGCACATGATAAAGTTCGTCCGCCCAAGTCCCTTTTGCTCTTTCGAGCCTGGTCTTAATCCCCTGCAAAAGGGTTCTGTTTGTTACCTCGGCTTCGCCGTTCGCCTGGAGATGGGCTACCGATGTGAATTTGTGAGAGATGTTTAGATCTTCACAGAATTCAGCAAATCTGGCTCCCGCGAATTGCCGTCCATTATCAGTGATGAGGGTTCTAGGCAGACCGAACCTGCACACGATCGATTTTCAGACGAAATCCTGCACCTTCGCTTCTGTGATTTTGGCTAGTGGCTCGGCCTCGACCCATTTGGTGAAGTAGTCGATCGCTACAAGGAGGAATTTTCTTTGACCAGACGCCATGGGAAAGGGGCCAAGAATATCCATTCCCCATTGCGCAAAAGGCCATGGGGCGCTCAAGGGTGTAAGCTCGGTAGCAGGTTGTCTCTGGATGTTGGCGTACCTCTGGCATCGATCACACTTTTTGACATATTCAATTGAATCTTGGTGCATGGTTGGCCAATAATACCCTTGGCGGAGTAGCTTGTGGGATAAAGACCTGGCACCTAAATGGCTTCCGCAAGCTCCCTGGTGCACTTCCCATAGAGCGTAGTCAGCTTCGGAGGCATCTCAAGAGAGGCAGGGAGTACGATCTTTTGTATAATTTGCCCTCATAAAGGATGTACCGGGAGGCTTGATTTCGGAGTTTCCGGGCTTCTTTCGCATCCTGGGGGAGAATCCCATCTCTAAGATAGGTCATTAGCGGGTCGACCCAGCTGGGCTCGTGGTCGATCTCCATTACGAGTCGCGGTTCTTCCGTACTCGGTTGTTTTAAAACTTCAAAGAGGACGCCCTTTGGCAATTCGGCCGGAACCGATGTCGCCAGTTTGGAGAGAAGATCGGCTCTGATGTTCTCCGACCTCAGAATTTGCCTGATGTCGAAATTGTTAAAGGCAGGGATAAACTCCTTCACCTTTTCGAGATATTTGGCCATACTGTCCTCCCGTGCTTCAAAGCTCCCGCTGACCTGCCCCACCACAAGTTGGGAGTCGCTGTGCACCCGAAGTTGACCTATTCCAAGCTCCTTAGCGATCCTCAATCCTGCGATCAGAGCTTCATACTCCGCTCCATTGTTCGTTGCGGGGAATTCGAAACGCAGAGCGTACTCCGCAACGACTCCCTCCGGGCTGGTCAAGATCAGGCCTGCACCCGCGCCTGCCACGTTGGATGATCCATCCACATGGAGGGTCCAACAGTTATCGGACGAACTGGCTTCTTCGTCGGGGGAGTTCGGCTGAGCACTCAGGTCATCAATTTTGTTTTGCTCAGGTTCAGCCTCCTCGGGGATGGTGCATTCTACTACGAAATCCGCCAACACTTGGGCTTTTATTGCCGGTCTAGGCTTGTAGTTGATGTCGAATTCTGTAAGCTCGATGGCCCATTTCGCCATTCTTCCGGAGATATCAGCTCGGTGTAAAATCGCCTTGATCGGTTGGTCGGTGAGTAACGTCACCGTGTGCCCCTGAAAGTAAGGTCGGAGTCTCCGAGCTGCAATCAACAAGGCGTAGGTCAGTTTTTCTAATTTAGCATACCTGGTCTCGGCGTCCCTCAACACGCGACTAATGTAGTAGACCGGTCGCTGGACTTTCATTTTCTCCTTAACAAGGACGGCTGCAAGGGCTGTGGGAGAGACTGCCATGTACAAAAATAATTCCTCTTTGGGCTCGGGCTTTGCCAGCAGTGGGGGTGAGCCAAGATAGCTTTTCAATTCTTCGAATGCCTGTTGGCATTCAGGGGTCCAACAGAAGTTTTTCGGCTGTTTGAGAGTTTGAAAGAAGGGCAGACATCGCTCGACCGACCTTGCGACAAAGCGATTGAGAGCCGCAACTCTTCCTGTGAGGCGCTGAACCTCTTTGATCGATCTCGGGGCAATCATATCTTGGATGGCGTGGATTTTCTCCGGATTGGCCTCGATCCCGTGTCCTGATACCATGAAGCCCAGGAACTTCCCCGAGGTCACCCCAAAGGCGCATTTGGTTGGGTTCAGCTTCATTCTATACTTTCGAAGAGCGCCAAAGGTTTCTTCGAGGTCGGTGACATGATTCCCGGAAGACCTGCTTTTCACGAGCATATCGTCCACATAAACTTCCATATTTCGGCCGATCTGCTCCTTGAAGATTTTGTTCACCAGTCGTTGATAGGTTGCGCCCGCATTTTTGAGGCCGAACGGCATGACCCTGTAGCAGTAAAGGCCGCGATTAGTGATAAAAGCAGTCTTTTCTTCATCTTCCGATGCCATCCTAATCTGGTTATAGCCGGAGAATACGTCCATGAAAGTGAGAAGCTCATGGCCCAAGGTAGCGTCCACCAGTTGGTCGATCCTGGGAAAGGGGTAGCTGTCCTTTGGGCAAGCTTTATTCAGCTTTTTGAAGTCGATACACATCCTCCACTTGCCGTTTGCTTTCTTGACCAAGACAACATTAGAGATCCACTCTGGATAATTGACCTCCTTGATGAATCCGGCCTTGAGAAGTTTATCCACTTCCTCGGCTATCGCCTTCTGCCTCTCCGGGGCATGACTCCGGATTTTTTCTTTTGTTGGCCGATGTTTAGGGTCGACCGCCAGATGATGTTCCATGACTTCTGTCTCAATCCCCGGCATATCCGTCGGGACCCATGCAAAAACGTCCGCATTCCTTCAGAGAAAGTCCACGAGATGCGCCCGCACCTCCTCCTCCAGGTTGGAGCCAATCAACACCACATGCTCCGCATTCCCATCATTCAAAGGAATTGGTATTAGGTCCTCAATCGGGCCGCCCCTCTCTTCAGCGAGGTCGTCGCGCGCATCCAACCCGTCGACTGGACAGAGGTCCGCTTGATCGCTTCTTTGCAGGGCAATATTGTAGCAGTGCCTGGCCAGCGCCTGGTCTCCCCGAACTTCTCCAATCCCTTTGTCAGTGGGGAACTTCAACTTCAAATGATAGGTTGAAACAACGGCTCTGAGGGCATTGAGGCCGGGTCGGCCAAGAATAGCATTGTAGGCAGAAGGCGCCTTTACCACCAGGAAATTCACCAGGGCTCTGGACTGCTTTGGATGCTGACCCGCGGTCACAGTTAGAGCTATCGTTCCTTCCGTTGGAACGGCATCACCAGTAAACCCTATCAAGGGAGAGCACATCGGCCTTAGATGACCGCCAAGAGTGGCCATTCTCGAATAGGCGCTGTAGAATAAGATGTCGGCCGAACTTCCATTGTCGACGAGAATGCGACGGACATCATAATTTGCTATGTTCAAGGAAACTACGACCGCATCGTTATGAGGGAATTGGACTCCCTTGGCGTCTTCTTCAGTGAAGGCTATGGGCTCTTCAACTTTTTGCCGCTTGAGGGGTGCAGCTGATGTGCTGGTTGCCTCCGGCCGGGATTCTCCCGAGATGACGTTGACGGAATCCGGCGAAGGCTGGTCATCCGGCCACCGTTTATCATCAACTATAGCTGGAGGTAGTTGTGCGGAAACACCACGGGAGGGCATCGGATGGGGAAAAGAGGATTGGGTGCCGGAAAAGATGGCCGGAAGCGGGTCCGTTGAGCGCTCCTTCAAGAACAAGGGTGCTGCGAAGACACGCGCCCTTCCTCTAGCGCCAATCCTGTTGGTGCAAAAATCCGCCTGCACCGGAGAAGCTGGAGTTGAGGAAGCCGCGGTCGCCGCCGGGACCTGCAAGGGAAGTCTAAACCGGAGGTGGGGTTACTCCGGCAAGACCCTCCGACGCTCAAGTCAGTTCTCTGCCTCAACAAGAATGGAGTGCTCGAACGGAGAATTTAGCAGAGTTTTGAGATAAGGCAAAAGAGCTTAAAGAATAACGTATCTGAGTCCCCCTTTTATAGGCGGGGGAGGCAACGGATTGATGGCGACGTTTGTAACCGCCTGGTAGTGGGCCGCCCATGATCAGGGGAATTGATTGCGAAAGATAAAGGAGCAGACACGTGGCCATCATCATGGCCCGCCACATAGGGCCTGTTGCAGGCAGTGGAGCGGCGTCCGTTACTGCTGGTTGTCAGCGAGTAGTGGGATCGTGCAGCACCTGCCGCAGGGAGCGGAGCAACATCATAGCTGTTGACACAGCCTGTCAGAGGGTAGTGGGATCGTGCAGCACCTGTCGCAGGGGGAGGTGGAGTCGCGTGGAATCCGCTACAGGAAGTGGAACAGGATCATGGCAGTTATTGTTATCTGCCAAGGGACACGGATCTGTTGATCAAGGCTCGGCAGTAGTCGGAGTTCGGCCTTTGTAGGAGTCCGGGAGGAGTCCCCCTTTCGGACGAGGTCGTGGGTGGAGTCCGGCTCCAGCAGCTGATACTGAGGTCGGAGACTGAGGACGGAGCTTGGCTTTCATAGGGATCCGGATGGAGCCACCCTGCTGTCGATGGCAGAGCCCGGCTCCCGTAGGAGTCCGGGCGGAGCCGTTCTGTTGTTGAAGGAGGAGTCCGGCTCCCGTAGGAGTCCGGGCGGAGCCATTCTGCTTTCGATGGAGGAGCCCGGCTCCCGTAGGAGTCCGGGCGGAGCCATTCTACTTTTGATGGAGGAGCCCGGCTCCCGTAGGAGTCCGGACGGAGCCATTCTGCTTTTGATGGAGGAGCCCGGCTCCCGTAGGAGTCCGGGCGGAGCCATTCTGCTTTTGATGGAGGAGCCCGGCTCCCGTAGGAGTCCGGGCGGAGCCATTCTGCTGTTGATGGAGGAGCTCGGCTCCCGTAGGAGTCCGGGCGGAGCCCTTCTGCTTTCGATGGAGGAGCCCGGCTCCCGTAGGAGTCCGGGCGGAGCCGTTCTACTTTTGATGGAGGAGCCCGGCTCCCGTAGGAGTCCGGACGGAGCCATTCTGCTTTTGATGGAGGAGCCCGACTCCCGTAGGAGTCCGAGCGGAGCCATTCTGCTTTTGATGGAGGAGCCCGGCTCCCGTAGGAGTCCGGGCGGAGCCATTCTGCTGTTGATGGAGGAGCCCGGCTCCCGTAGGAGTCCGAGCGGAGCCATTCTGCTTTCGATGGAGGAGCCCGGCTCCCGTAGGAGTCCGGGCGGAGCCGTTCTGCTGTTGAATTCGGCTGCGGGTATTTTATACCCAACAATAAATATTTTTGTAGTCCTAATAGATAAACAAAATCATGCCTTCCACTTACCTTGGGCCAAAAAAAAAAAAAGTCAAGCCTTGCATAGTCCTGTGGAGTACAATGGCAAATTTATTGTCATTAAAAATGATTGGAACACCTTAACAAGATATGAATCATCCATTTTTCAGGCTGAGGCTTATTGATTGTTATATGCTTTTATTTCTATAGCAATGTTGGGCTTTGGCCATTAAAACTGATATCTCAAGCAATAAGTACGAGCTATCATGTAGGAATGCATGAATGCATCAAAGAATAATTTTCTCAAAGATAAAAAAAGAAAAAGAATAAGGGAAATAACCTGTCAGTTACGTGTTAATATGCTAATGAAGACATAATAATCTTCCAAATATTTTCATCAAAAAAAGTCTTACAAATATTTTTTATGCAAAATTACAAATCACATGTTGTATTTTAGGGTTATGCGACCCTTCATGTTCCAAGGACGTGCTTCTCTTCCTCTGTTGACCTCACTTCACCATCTAGGTGGCCAGCTCACTTTCAAATTAATGTACGCCTTCATATCTATCAAAACATTGTCCATAGATGTTCATGCTTTATGATAACGTTCTTTAGCCATACGGATGATCCAATGGTGGCACACCATATGTACTTATAAAACTTTTTATCATATTTTTGTTTTTAAATGAAAATGGAGAGTTAGTAAGAAACTTCCTCCAACTTATTATAAAAATATTTAAAAAACATAAAGTGGCTGATTAGAGAAGAAAAGACAATCTGACAGAAAGGACAATATTATTTTGGGGTAATTTAACTTCTTCCTCCTTAAGGAGCGAAGGGCTTTATAAAAAATAGAAGTTAAGACTTTTATTTATGGAAGATTCTAAAATACGTTCCGCTCAATCCCATTCTTTTCTTATGGTAGATATGTTTTTCTTCTCCTTCGTGACGATCATAAAATGTGAAGATTTTTAAACAAACCTCTAATATGAAGACATGATAGAACAGGGCAATGTTTCTTGTCATCAAAGTTATCACCAAACACAAGGAAGCTAATTAGTTATTTGTTAAAGGAATGAGGATATTTAATATCTTTGTTTATTATTTTCAGCATCAGAAAAGGTTCTTTGTCTTGTTGGTTGTATAGATTACGTTTTATATAATTAAAAATATTTTTTGAACAATAAATAAAAAATGGAGATGCCATTTTCAAAACTTAGTGATGGAATACTACATTTGGCAAAAAATAAATTAGAGAAATATTAAATCTCTGCTCAAAATCATCAAAAATTTCCAAACTTTAAACCTGCCGGCAACGTCAGAGGCCGGCAAGTCTCCTTTCCTTCTTCCTTCTCCACCCGTTCCTTTCTTGCTGGTGTGACCGCAAGAGTCCATCAAAGCTAACAGGGTTTTTATATAAATAAAAAAATGATAAAAGAGAGGAAGGGCTGTGGGCGGTATCTTAGCTTTACTATAATCTTCAGGCCTTAAACAAGTCTTAGGGTTGGAGGAAAGTGATTTGAGAATAACGTGCCTTTTGCGGTCGACGACGTTGTCGTCTGTGCATGAATATTATATAACGCATAGACTAAGAAAGTTACAACGAAGAGATAGATGGTGGCCTACAACGCATTCTTATCCTAACCAAGTCCCTTTCCATGCTCTTATCTACGCCTCCGGGCCTTATCCATCTGGCCCTCTCCCCATCGATCTCTCTCTCATAAAAGTGTATTCTCATAAAAAATAGTCGTGTATGAACCTATAAGAGTGATAACTGTAGTCGACCCAGGATATCCAATCCAAACAAATCCGAATAGCATGAATTTTATCCGATCTATTTTAATTTTAGGACGGATATGGGTTATGAAAAAAATATTCGAAGTCGATTTGGATCAAATAAAAATAATGATATGTCCTGCCTTCAATATGATTGGATATAATTTTAATCTATTTTTTTTTTTAGTTACAATTATTTTAGAATGTTTACATTATGAGTTTCTTATCTGATCCAACTCAATTCAATTTGTCTTATTTATCTGATCCAATCCAATCTGCATCATTTACTTTACTCAATCCGACCTAAATCAAAGAGGATACAGAATGGATATGGATATAAAATTTTTAATTACGAAATTGTTATAGACATTGAACGATCTAAATAATATCCAATCCATGACCATCCCTGGCTGCAAGCATTTTATATTGAATTTTGAAGCACTCGCCTACATGGTTCTATCCATGTATATGTCGGCCAATAAATATCTCTGATCTTAGATAGGCCAAAATTCATGGTCATAGTTTCATTTGATTTGGCTAAAATCCATAGTTGTAGTTTTATTTGACTATCAAAATAGTTTGGACATGCGGACGGAGGGGCAGTTGGAGAAAATCTAATTAAATGATGATTTGCATAAAAAATTAGACAGTGATTGGTGCCATTGAGAACTTAGATTAGTCCTTTTTTTTTTTTTTTTTGATAGAAACAGCAACTTCATTCATTCTAGAAAGCATATACAAAGAGGTCTGATTAGATCAAAATGCTCTTAGTGCATAACACAAATAGAAGGTTGCAACAGCACAATATAACAAGCAGATTAGTCTTTTAATGCTGATAGAATGGAAGAGAAGTTTCCACGTGCAGCTCATCAAGGAGGGTCCCTTCGGTGGGGAGGGTATTAATCTAAATCCCCCCATCTCTCTAGGTCCTACAACTCTAAGGAGTCAATAACATCTCTGGCTCCTTGTCAGCCATGCCTTAAAACTGTCTTTTGTGTCGCAACTAGAAAACGCTGCATCTAAAGTCGAGGTAATATAATCTTAATTCTAGGAAGGACCTTTCAAACAAACAGTTTCAATGTTAGCTCATCATTTCATATATGGAATGACACCAAACACAGAAGTCATCACCTTGCAAATGCTTGCAATGTTACCGTTACTCTATCAACCTACTCATCGAATGGTGCTGAACTACATCATTCGAATCAACAAGAAATTAATGGAATTTAGGCAGGAAAGGCCTACCGAACTATGAAAACGCAAACCATGACTCAATTGTTATTGGCAATGAAAGAATTTTGGTCTCTTTTAGACTCTTGGAGTGAATGTTGCGAAGTCCAATTATACTTCTCAATCGAGACAAGTACTTGGTGATTTAAGCAAAATAATCAATGAATGAATCCACCGAAAGTGGTTGGCCAAATTGGATCACATACTCCATTATTCACCCGTATATTGCATATTATAACATCTGATAACATAGTTTTAAATGATAAAATTGTTGCTTGAGAATAAAAAATGGGGCAGAAAAGCCAATCAATTGACAAGGACATTTTCGGCAAAGACATCGAATTGTTTGGATCTAGGTGTTGCTGCGTGGAATTTGTCATCTTGATGTCGGACCTGTGAAAGCTACCCCTTTAAATAGGGTTTCCTTGAAGGTGAAGTTTGGTATATTGACGCGATTGTGAAGAAAACTTGAGGCTTTCCGAGTGACATTGAGGGCGCTAGTGTTTGGGTGAAGGTTTGGATGATGTGATGTTGGCAGTTAAGTTCCCTATAAATAGAACTTGTGCAAACCAAACACTCTAGAGAAACCATCTACAGGACTTCCCTAGTTGATACACTGACTTGATTCAGAAGACAATGGAAAAAGTTCATGTAGGGGTTTAATCAACAACAAATTAATTAATCATATGTTTGGTTCACGATTAAAATCAAAATTGATTAGATTAAGAATTGAAATAGTCATATCCTTCAACATGTTTGATTCATAACCAAAATCATAATCTAAATAAAATTTAAATACTAAATAATAATGAGAATTAAATTTTATGGGATTGGGATATTTTTATTCTCTCTATGGAATCAGAATAAAAATAGAAATCCCTCTAAACAGACAATTATAATGAAAATCTCTTTTTTCTATTCTCATTCTACAATCCAACTCCCTTCAAGACGTCATCTTTTTTTCTTTTTAATAAATAAATTAACTAACAAGCTTTAAATTTATGAATAAAATAGACTGGGCTAACCAAAACTGCATCTTAGACCCCTGACTCAATTTTTGATCCAATATAGTACAGGACGGATTGCCTTGGGCTAATGAATAATACAATAAAAATAATAACAGTTATAATGTTTGTTGTATGATTTATTGACTCCAATATAATACTAGAGAAAATAGAAGGCATGCTTGGTTGCTTCTAGAGCCTCTACCCATACTTCTAACTTAGGTGGGTTAAGTATTAATCCAAACTGACCCTCATCCAAGATTATCAAAATTACAGCTGCCAAACATTGTCCAGTTTATAAATTGGCAAGGGAAAGTACTCATCTATGCTCCATAGAGTAGCAGGAACCAAGCCCCAGGTGGAAATGTTGTTAAGAAATTTTGACATTTGGGAAATCCCATCCTTCGAGAAGTTGACCTAAACTCACCTCCATGTAGCTGAGTAGACCAGGGTTCCATGGATCCTATGAACCGGAGTAGAGAAGTTAAAACCATGAAGAATGATAACTAATACAAAGAAAGTCTCGCCCTAGGAAATAACATGGTTAGAGCCTATAAATCCACATTTTGTGTGTGCACTCCAACAAGAAGACCACTCGAAATTTCCCCTATGCTTTATGGATCCCAAGATTTCTGCCGGATGATCTTTTGTCAAACCCCCCGATTTCCGATACCACCTATCTGTTAATTTAATTAGACTTAGGGTAAGCAAGTTGTGATTAAGTAATACCATACCTAACCAGGTTATACGTGTGACAAATTGTTAGTTTTTATATCATGGCCCATGCAGGGGACACGCTAGGTCTCAATTTACACTGTATAACCTTAATGTGAGAGCTATGATATTTTCTAGTTTGGTCTAATATGACTGGTTTAAGCAGGATCTAACTGTCCGGCAAGTTAAATCAAAGGGTTAACACCGTTGTATATTGAAAAACAAGAATAGTAAAGGACTCATCTGGTTCGCGGAAAGTGGAGGGGGAAGAGGTAATTTCTGAGAAGTAAAGAAAAAGTATCTTATTTGATTGGAGTGGAGTTTTAAAAAGAGAGAGAATGAAAAAAATTCTTTCCACAAGAAGTTACTTCTCATATTTTATGTGAAGTGGAAACCATGAAGGAGGTAGATTTTGGTACTTCTCATGGAAGAGGAAATGGTGATATTTTTTTCTTGCCCAAAATATCTGTTTAAGATCTATAGCTAAGATTTTGTAAAATATTATGGATAATTGAGATAAAATACTAAACAGTGATAATATAATATAATATTATTTATTATAATTTAATATTGATATTAATATAATATTTTTATTAATATTAATATAATATTTATATTAATATAATATTATATTTATTTAGATATTAATAAATTTATTATATTAAAATATTAATGTTATATTAACATAATATAATATATATTAATATTATATTAATAAAAAAATTATTATGATTTAATATTATATTATAAGATATTAATATTATTTTTATATTAATATAAATATAATATTATTATTTATATAAAGTTTCGAAGTAAAATATATGATCTTATATCTATTAATGGTATAATAGGTATTTTACACAGTATTCTCAGGAAATTGAATACTCAACCAAACATAAGCTACTCTTCAATAAATTATTTTTTCATGATCAACTAAACATAACAAAATTCTATTCTCAGACAATAACTTTTCAAGAAGTTAACAACTAAACATACTAAAATTCTATTTCTAAAAAATAATTTCTTGAGAAATTATTTCTAAAAATTTTTTTATGATGAACCAAACAAGTCCAAAAAATTATTTCTAAACCTAAGAATTATATAGCACACAAGGAAGCCTTTGACCAATCCCACCGTGCACCGATCAAAGGCAAGATGAAAAAGAAATAGAAACAACCCTTCTAAGTTTGGAGGCTTCAACATACACAATTGTGAAGATTTAGCCCCTCTGCGGAAAGCAGGTGACCCAGCTCTGGTAACATAATTGAGTCATGCTGATAAGAATGTTGCCACATTACATTAACTAAACATTCATACACGGTTGAATATAAATGCAATTGCTAACTTATAAATTAGAGCATATTCCCATAAATTTTCTGCAGTCACATAATCCATTTAAGTCAACAAGTTGATAAGTTTCTTCAGATTTGTTGTAAGAGCCCTTCTCAGGGAGCTTGCTTTCACAGTGGTGCATAAGTTTCCCCAGAAAGGTTGTCGCCATTGCTTTGCAATTTATTTGACCAAGACTCATGATAATGAACAGATGAATTTGACTGTAAATTAGCTGACAGGAAGCTGAAGAATCTGTCGAGTGCACAGATGCACCATTTGATAATCAGTGGTCCTTTTTAAACAGAAAGATATGATGATCTGAAGATCTTCGGAACAGTGAATCTGCTAATAAGACAAACCAGATTACTTTGAAACTGCAGTTATGAACAGAATATCCTTGTAACCTCACCAATGACTTGCTGCACAACATCAAACTGCAGATCCAAGACTTTCCATGATGTATGACAAGAGCCTTGAGACATTCAACAAAGCAATGGACCATTCTAGCAACACCTCCACCCGCCACCCCGTCAGCCTCCACCACAGCATTTATGGACTCAAAGTATGCCAAGTAACTCCTGAGTCTCTTTCCTCTCAGGCTGAATAAAGGTCCTCCTGAAAATGCTTGCATGGCTTTTGTGAATGTCATACTCTTGGCTGTTACCATCATTAGAGGCTGCAATGTTAGGGATAAAGGAATCGGGATAAGGAGCAGAGGGAGGAGCTCCAACAGATTTTTGTGCTTGGCGTGACAATCTGGATGCCAAATTACTTGATGCAGAGGCCTTTGTACCCCTTCCCTTGCGCTTTGTGCTAAGGAATCCACAAGCAAGAGCTTCTAGTGCTTTCGTAGTAGGTGGCCGGTTTCTAGTGCTCTGCCTTCGGGAGTTCAGAGTAGGATCCTGCTTGCTAGATTTGCTGTTAATCTCCAGTGAAGAATCATCATCCTGCTGCTTTTCTTCTAGTGGCAATGAAGATTCCTTTGGATTCAAATTCCCCTGGCCACATGTAACCTCTGCTCGGCAGGGCTCAGTTTCAAAATATGGAGGGAAATGAGGGAGGTTGAGGTCGATGAAAGTTCGTGGTTGAGGATCTTCCTGAAAGAGGCCTGCCATGCTAACAGCACCAGAACCAGCACGGTTTCTGCTGAAAAAGTGCTCGCTGCTATCCTCTGGGCCAGCAGGGATCTTCCCCTGACGTATGCCAGTGTCCACTTGGATCGTCTCACCTGCATCGTGTGATTTCAGTTTACAATGATCCTCCTCCTTTGACCCATGACTTTTTGGAAAACTGTCAAGGCCAAAACCAGTTTCTACACAGTCACAGGAAGGTAACTTCTGCCGCTTTGAAGCAGGAGCTATATAGTTTCTTTGGCCAGATTTTACCCTGCGATTGTACTGACACTTGATATCCCTCACTGGATTCTTATCACTGAATGGAACATGGTACTGTTCCTTGATATCATGTCCATCTGCTGAAATCCTTTCCGCTGAGACAGTAAGCAAACAATCAGATAGGTCAGACAGCATACCCCTTTGAAAGTTGCCCCTTCCATTCCCCTGATTCTTGTCATTAGATATGCCTCTATTGGAACCCCCATGATCATTAGATGATGTATCAGATGAATCTGGCTGCTCCATTGAGCTATCACTATATGTTTCTCCTGTCTGACTGATAGGACCGTAGCTACAAACAGCATCAACAGGTAAGCTTCGCAGTTCTCTCACATTGGATTGCATCTCACCTTCAATAAAACTGGTATCCACGACAGTGAACTTCATGAGTTCTGCATTGATACCTGGAACTCTTGGACACAGATAGCGTTGATGCTGATGATCAAACAGACAATTTTGGTCCGATTTGGTTCTTACATCCCATGGAAATTTGCCTTCAGTGGTGTTACTTCCTTTAGCTCCTTCGGCCTCAAGCTCAAGAAGCCTTGGTTCTGCTACAACTTTATTCAAGACATCAGTGACAGAATCAAAATAGTGGTTTCCCTTCACAAGTTTTCTCCTGGAGAACTTGTTGATACCAGGGACAAGAAATACCAAAGCATTTTTGGAACCAACAGAACTATGACCCTTGGGCTGCTCAGAATGCCACCCGCTTGCAAGTAAACGGGGCCAAACAGCTTCCCAGAAGATCTCATTGGACCTTGCTTTGCTTAGCCTGAAACCTCCTGTTAGAAACTTGATGATGTCTTCATTTGTAAGAGAGGAAAAAGCTTTGCCAATTGGTAGGATAGGGTTAACTGGATTTGCTCTAACTGGATCTGATACAAATCCAGTCAGGTCATGCTTTCCCTTACCAATTCCTATAGCTTCTACTAGAACCTCCATACCAACCAAGGCCTTCAAATTTAAGACAAATTCCTCCAAAGAAACCCTTCCCTCACTGAAGGTCTTGATAACCTGCCATAGAAAATACAGTAATTGAACAGGAGGGACATTGTTACAATAAAAAAGAAAAATAATTCAATCATATACATCAGCTCAGGATAGCTACACAAATAGCAAACCTTAACTCATCACTGAATATCGGATTTTTGGAAGTTGGAACCAAACCCAACTTGCCCAAATCTAAGGCAGCTTTTATCTATAGTCTAACCTCTGACTGCTGGTTAAAGCAACTTAAGGGAAGAGAAGGGTTTACCATGTTACTTGGAAGAGCATTTAGCAGGAAGGAATCCTACTTCGTGGGTTATGCAGTTTGAAGTAACAAGTAAAGGCAAGGAAGATGCTACTCATTGCATGAAAAATCAAGAGTAAAGTCCAACAAGATGCAGTGCAGAAGCTTTCACAGCAGACGCCAAATAAAAAACTGGAAACTCATCCTAAATAGAAGCAAGAATTGAGTTCTGCTGAAAAAGGAAAGCTCATACTGCATTCTACTTAACTAATCACGCATATAAATGACTCAACAGGCTTTTCAGTTGCACAGATCAAGGTTTTGCATCTCAATACAATGTCTCATACAGGTTCTTACCAATAAAGAAACCAAGATAAAAGAATCCATTTCACTAGGTATTCCAGAACACCAGCATCCAGTGACCAGTCCATGTGTTTCACTAAAACCTCCTGAGCTACAAATACATCCCATAGTCTCAAGAGATAAAGCACGCTCAAATGGGGATCTTAGGAGACTTCTTCCTGATGATGCTTCTAGAAATCATGATAAATTTGTAGAGTTCATATCATTGACTATGGAGTAGGAAGAGTAGGAAAGAGATGTGCATCTATTTTGTCTCTTTTTGCTGCTATATATGGGAAAGAGTGAAGAATGATTCTTTTTATTCTTTTTTTTTTTTGATGTAAAGATGGTACCTCATTTATTTTAAATGTTCTTTTGTTCTTTTCTTTTATCTATCATACACATAGCGATAAATAAAGAAACAATGGAACTAGTCATGTTGAAAAAGCAAAAAAAAAAAAAAGAGAGAGGCATTTCTTCTCTTTCTATGTTATTATCAGTTATCAGCTAAAGTACCTTAAATTTGGCAACACAAGTTTTTTTGTTGTACACTTTAACTTTGCAAAGTAATCAGAAACCAAATATATTGAACCAAAGTAAGCAAGCTTCTAGTTACAAACTTCAACATATGAGCGTAACTTTGTAGTTTGTAAGGAATGCCAGTGTGCCAATTAAACAAATTTTAATTTGACATCTTGCATAAAAATGAAACAAATTCCAGATTTATAAAAGAAACTCAGATCTGCATTAAATTTCAGACCTTACCTACTAGTCAACCTGATATTTGGGATGAGGTCTACAATATTTCACCTGGTTAACGTGTTAGAACATGCAACAAGGTAGCTACTAGCTAGTAATGTCGAACATTATTCCCTTAATTAAAGGTTTGAGACCCAGATGAGTTCTATTTTGGCAGCAATGAAATTAAACATATCCTCCAATCAGGTACCATCCAAAAACATATATGCTGCTGATCCTAGCGACAAAATTCTCCAAATTATTGGAAAGATGATCCAGTTATTTTCAAAACAGGAAGAAAGGTAATTTTACCAAGTAATGGCTATTTTCGCAGATAATTTTATATGTGAATACTTGATAATCATTTTTTGGGTTTGTGGAAGTCCACATGTTTAATCTTCAATATTTCCATCTCCTGAATATTTTCTCAGTTACAAAATCTTACCCCTGGTAAAACATCTATGAATCTGAAAGTTGTGACTGAAACCATATATTGGACTGCATATGACTCAAAGTTGATGTCCCTAGCAACTATGAAAAAACATACCATAGCCAGCCAAGAAGTATATAGTTGCAAAGGTCCCATTTACTGTTGATTCTAATAATTTGTTTTCAAAGATTTGATCTGTTTTCACACCTTCTTTAAACTAATATGAAACAGTATAAATGTTCCTTTAGTCTGTTACTCATTTACTTACCTGAAACTACTGTAAGGCATTTAGTTGTTTCACCACACCGACCTAGAAACTGTTACTTTTCAGTTATGCATGTTGTGAAAGCATGCATTCCAGCCTTAAAAGGAATATGTTAAAACAAAAGGTGCATGTGTTTGTATAATCAACAAAAAATAAATAAGTAAACTGAATTTCAAGCAAAAATGAATATCAAATATCAGGCCTTTTTATTGCTAACAAAGAAATAAACTAGGCTCAAATTTTTAACACTTGTCAAAAGTATCTGAAAATTTAACAAGTAGTAGTTTAACAAACAGCGATGCATGTTAAGCAATTAAATACCTCCAGCAGATTATGTTGAACTTCCTCAGATATGACCTGCAGCAAACGTGATAATAGTTCTTGTTGTCTCCAGCCTGTAAAAATTCGTTGTCCATATATATACCGCCTGCTTCTCATCTTTCGGCATTCTGACCATCTGCGGTATGCGTTGGACCTATAAAATTTTCCATAATAGAATGATAATATCTCACCCATACTTTTGCTCTCCATAAATTTCCCCACCTGAACAAGATTTTTCCCGAAAATGTAGAGACCAAGGAGAAAACTCTGTACTTCAGCATCATTCCAAGAGATAATTGGTAAATCAGGCACTGGATTGCAACCTTCGTCCAACCAGAGTAAACAAAAATCCATCTGATCATATGGGTTCGTGTCTTCCTGGCTAGTGGATCTAAAAAGTTCTTTACCATGTTCTAAGAAGTCATCTGGATGTTCAGGTTTTGTACCTTGAGGAAATGTATTGTAATTGTTTGAACTGTCAGGTGGAAAACCACTTGTTATACTGCATTTGGGATTAATTCCACCATCGACTTTATATATTAAGTTCACTGACCCAGATCTTTTACTACAACTTGTGGTGGCAGAACAATCTTGCTGCTCGTGTCTGATATTACCACCTCCATAATATACCCACATAATTGGGATGGCTAAAGTGTTTTGAGTGGAATAGTCTATAGACTCTAAACCAAGTATGTCATCACCTTTTATTGGTCTATCTCGCAGCTGATCATGTTCAAATTCTGTGATTAGGGATGGAATTTGAACCTGATATTGATCTCCTAAACGAGGAAGAACTAGTGGATCTCCATAGGCATTATTTTTATGAGGGGAGGCTGTATAAGTTATTTGATCATCACATACCTCTGCAGTACACTCTTTATTGCAATTTAGTAACTCTTCATTGTGAATAAGTTTAACAGAGTCCATCATCCAAAATGTTAGTCAGGAAGCATAGGAACTCCTCAGACTTTGGCAAATTTGGAAGCTGTTTTACAATGACACATCAAATGAAATGAGTAACTATCAAGCGAAACCAACAATTTTGCTCCAAAAACCATAATCTGCAAAAAAAAAAAAAAAAGTCTGAATACCATGGAATAAAATTTGGAAGCACTGATTTAAAATCAAATGGTGATGCCACTAAATCAACCAAAATAATGGTCATTACACTACTATGATAAACTAACAATACAAGCTCATAGGATGCATTGAAACTTTACCTAACAAAATTAAGCTGCTGGAGTCATTCACCTTCTTCAATGAGTAGATGCTTCTGCTATAAGTAATCTTGCCTAATATTCCATTTAGGAGAAATAATATTTAATATAAGCCTGGTCCATTTTCATGAATAAACATATGATATAGAGACATGCTTATAGGAAAATAGCCAAAGGCCTTCAATATTCAGTTCACCTTGATGATCTTAGGAATTCTCAAATGATAGCACAAACAGATTGACAACTTTAATATCTGGATGTGACAACATAAAATACAAAAGCAACCCAACAAGCAAGGTTCGCCATCTTAGAACCGGACGGTATGCCGATACCATCCTATTATAGAGTCGGTATGCTTGGTATACCCAGTTCGGCATACAGAGTATACTTGTTCGGTATTGGTATGATATGGTACGGTATGCACTGGTACTAATCAGTATGGCAAAACCTTGCCCACAAGATAATGAGCAGAGGAAGACGAAAGTCTCAAGAGATAGTTTTGTTGAAAAGAAATAGGAGTAGGGTTTCATTATCAGTCATAAGATTGACTGTTTTAACCTAAAGAAAGTTGATATTGACCCTAAACCGATAAAAAAGCAGACAATTTTCTCGGATGGAAGTCAATCACCGGAAAAAAAAAGAGGCTCAAATTATGAAATTAGATTTACCAATTCTAATGTATTATGTAAGAAAAATGTTGTATGAACAATAGGTAATATGAACAAATTAGAAAGCAGGATAGCCAATAGTATGTTGAGATAAACATAGAACAACTAGATTTATTCTTATAATTGCATAATGCATTACTTCGAGAATGGTATTATATGCCTGGTTTAATTGTTCCTACAACAGAAAATACATGTTTGTGTCCAACAACTAAAAACCAACAATTTTTTAAAGTGTATACATTGTCCTGCAAGAGAACTTGGAAATCAACTCCTTTGATATCTTAAGAAAGTAGGATATTCCCACAAGTTTCCATGACACAGTTTTGTATCACTCTCTCTTGCTTACTCACTTCATGGTGATGAAAACAAGTCATTGACTAAATCATCGACAAAATAGATCCTAAAAAACTAAAATAATGAGCATTTAAGCATCCAAGCAAAAGATAGTGTCTTAAAATGTGAGGCTGCATATGGATATGCAGTCCCCTAACCAGATTGCATTGTCTATATGCAGTTACTATATGTGGTCATCCCATATATAGGCTAAAAAACAGTCCACTTGGCACTATGAAGCCATATATGTGGCTCAATTAGCATAGTATGACTGCTCATGTTTCCTACTTAGCATTGTGGGGCCAAGTTTACGGCTATATGGGCCTACGTGGATGGAGCATGTTCCAACTGATTACTATATTTGGTATATTTTATTTATTTTATATAATTTAAAACTTCTAATCTAACCCTATAGGCACCCGCATATGCAGCCCACATACTTCATACAGTACGTGGTCCCTTAACCGTCCACATACCATGGTCGTCTTTTAAAACACTAGCAAAAGAACAATGAAAAAGATGATTTACAATCTTAGAAGACCTACATGTACCAAGTTGCATGTAAACTCTTTGTACTTTATGATCATAATGGGCATTTTATGGGCCAATGAAACCCTACAAGTATATCTCAAGGAGAGGAATAGCAACACAAACAATATAGAACATGATGACTGGCAATAATCAATCATTGTAAAGAGACAACCAATATCTATAAGCACAAAACAGTCACGGACCCAAATCTGAAGCTGCCTTGATAGCCAACAAGATGACCCTAAAGGTAACAAACCAAACAACACATTCCCAAAACTAGAATTAGATATAAAACCATGTTCCACACTATAGCTGAAACATCCCTTAAACTGGACATCTTTAATGCGTACCCCTCTAAATACCCTAACTCAAACATCTAACCAATCACCAAACCTACCTACACAACAAACCAGCAGGCACTTAATATACTTTTAAGCATTATTTGTCTATTACACCACAACAACCCCCACTAGAATTGACCTAGAATGAATAAATTTGTTTCCTTTAAGCATCTCACGTCAAGGGCTGAAATATCGGTAGAACTACCCATACCGTTCCTTTGGTAGTATTGCATGGTTCAGTGCAGCATGGTACCATCCTGACATATGGTATGCATCTTGGTCCCAGCACAGCAAAAGAGAAGTGAAATAACATATATCACTAAGGTACTGATGCAGATGCCTTACCAGTACAATCCAGTACATATTGACACTTAAATCCCTGTCCTGTTATACCACATAACTGATTTGGAACAAAACTAAAGTTCAAAATGAGATCCTATCATATCTACACTTTAAAGGAGATTGAGCATATACCACTCCAACAAAGATTTGCATTATCATAACTCCCTCCTTCCAAGTATCACCAGAACTATTGAAATTTGATATATCTTTATTTTCACCTGGTTTGGATTTAGCTGTCTAAATCATATGCTCCATTATTTTTTACTACATTCATATCCTTTGCCTAAGAAATCTCTTGTCATGTATTCCATCTAAAGGAATCAAGGATCAACATAACAAATCTTCTTGTAAGCTGATATTCAACTTAGATTTGTTCCTACAAGAATTAGAATTAAAGCATAAGACTTAAAGATATCCATGTTACTATCATTGAACCTTCTAACCAATGGAGGTGACTCTGATAGACCTGTACTTGTGTCACTACCATGGTAAACTAAAAGGAATTGGCAGTCACATATGAACTAGAAAGATGCAGAACTTGTCCATATTTCTGTCAATTTCATCTTGACTGAAACTAAACAAACTCAAGTAGTTAATAAGGGAAAATATAGAAACATATTTACATGCCAAGAAGTTAAAACCATCAAATCCAAACAAAGAATTACATACAGAATACAGATGGTAGTAGCACATGAAATTGCAGCACTGTAATTGCCCTGCAATGCATATTCTTGCAACTGAAGAGTGCATCATAGGCTAGATCGGCATTGAATTAATTAAACAAGACTGACTGTGTCCTACAAAAAAGTTATTCATGTGTCAGAAAATAAATGGAAATAGGAAGGCAATCTCTACCACCGACCTTTTGGCTAAGTTGTAGTCCAGAAATCTAACTGGCAACAAACTTGTTCACATTAACAGGGATTCTGTCCATATAACAATATTGTAAGAGTTATGCTCAAAACTTTCATATCTTCAAGTCACCCTGACTGGACTTCCCATTGCTGCTGTTGTGTACCTTAGAGACAACTCCAGCCTAGCACCTCTGTTAGTCTACTACTAACATAAGCATCAGCTTCTAAAGTCTTAGTTTCTGACTTTCTTGCTATTAAAAAATATGTTGCATCTACAAGTATCATAAGCTCAATATATCTCAACATATCACCTCTGCCATGATGAAAAAAAAGCTTATTCCATATGAGGGCCTCAAGTACGATGTAGCAACTACATATAGTAATAAACACACTTGCCTATGAGTTGGAAATCTGTTCCGTGATTCCATAATCACAAAAATTTACTCTAAACTATAGATGAAAAGCAATATTTATGCACTATGGTAGATCCGCAATTAGATCCTATGCAACATGAAACATTGAAAATTGAGATTAAAGCTAATATATTGATGATCCACAGTCAAGAATTTGGTGCTACAAACAGCTATATACGACTTTCCTGAAGATGGTTCAGCTACTCAGTGCTTACATATTAAAAACCTCATTAATGCTTCAAATGATAAGGAATGGTTCTCACAGAACTAATAGGTTTTTAAGATATCAAGTACCTTCTTTTTCTAAAATAGATAATCAAGAAAATAATGTTCCATACATTTGATCAAATACAAGGATTACCATCAACTGCTGGGTAGATCATAATCCCTCATGATAGAAAGTTTAACATCCACTAGAGGTGTGATGGTAAGCATTGAAAGTGGTGGCAACACGACAATGGGAATATAAAGATCACACTCTAAAGATGATATTATGTGAAGTATGAACAAAGCTATCTCAGATAGGATTGGGACTGTTTGACTTATTGCTTATAGTACAAACATGAATGAGAGCCACTCAAATATTTCAAGATTAAAATTGTTGCTAACAATTATCTCCCAAGGTTAAAGAACAGTCATGCACGTGATCTTAGAGACCAAAAAAAATAAAAATAACAAATTAAATTAAAAAGTTAAGGTAAGTTAAAACAACATAATAAGATCTACTATTCAAATGTTTAAAAAAATCTTATAAATCATCATTAATCCAAATTATTGAAAAAGGCTACAGATCACAAGGATCCAGAAAATGTACTTGTTATAAACATGAAATTAACTCTGATCTATGAAAAAAATGAACTTCTGAATTCGGGATCTGAAAACTAGAAAAGTAGAAACGGCATAATAGGAGAATTAGAATTTTAATGAAACCAAAATCAGGTATTTGACCTTTATTATAAACCCTATATATCATAGGTAAAATAGTCACCGGCAATATTATGAAGATTGGTCTAACAGACTTGAAAGTGATCACCAGGCTGAATGAAAATCCAAGTATTACCCAAACTGGAAAAGAAAAGGCAATCAGATTAGATCCATATTCAAACACAAAGCAGTTGTTTATGAAGATTAACATTAACCAAAGAGAGACGCTACTAATCACAAAGAATCCAGAGAAAAACCCGTCCATTCCCATTAGAAATCACTTATATAAACAATAAACTAGCTCCCTTTGATGATAAAATGACCATAAGTTGAGGGCCTCTCAATTAGCAAAGCAAAACAACTCAAGTCAGGGCACAAGAATTCTCATAAATTCATATCATTGCAAACAATCCTTGATGATCACCAGAATACCTATACGACGAACAAAGATACATATCCACCAAACTGTAGCCATCAAGTACAACGCACCAATAAAACGAGGCAAGAAATCAAAAAACCAGCAATCGATTCACCCAATAGAATCACAACAGAAAGGAAAAAAAAAATTCAATCCACATGAACACATGAAACATCATAGAATCTACATTCGATACAAACAACACTAAAGATCCTTGATAAGATCTACTAAATCTAACACATAACCACAAAGTAAACTGTGACAGAAACACTTGTAGAGAACTAACAGCATATAGATGACAAGATATTCGATTGCTAAAAGAGCAAAAACAGAGATGGAGGAGAGAGAGAATACCTACGTGAATGGGTATCAATCTTCGATCGTTACGCCAAGAGTGAAATCGATGGCTGTAACTTTTCAGACGAGAGAGAGACGAACTCCAGCATACCTTTTAACGAAAACTACAAGAAAATAAAAAAATGGTACATACTAGCGAAGGCAAAAGGCCAAGCTCTTGTATATATGCACACATTTATATATTTTGTAATATTGAATTTATAAAAAAATTAAAAAAATCATATCTAGAGAGAGAATGAGAGGGAGTTTTTTTTTTTACCTCTGTTTATATAGAGATGGTTTCTCTCCTTCGTGGCTTCAAAGGTTGGGAATTCTTGGGAGCGATCAGAAGGACATCAGACAAAGAGAACGAGAGAAGAAAAGTAGAAAATTTTAAAAAATAAAATAAAGACAAAAACTGAAGAAAGAAGGGGGAAAAAAAGAAAAGTCATTAAAAAGAACATTAATAATATTATAATACGAGTGTTTTAGAGAGGGAGGGGGGAGGAGGCCTTTTAAGGGGGGAGATGGCATGAATGACGGTACGGAAGGGATCCACTATAAGGCCGCTTACAAATAGAACGTTAATGATCGCACCACAATGTGACACGTCATCCTGCAAATTGATCACATTTGTTATGGTTATGCGTGTCAAACGATGGGAAACGATTGAATCGACTCGTTGCATGAGTTCTCTCTGATATCATCAAAAATAAGGCAGAACTATAAAGTAAATTACTGAAATGCCATTTATCTAACAGGACAAAGCCTGTGAGGCCGATACATGGAGGAAGTGTCGTGGAGAAGTCGGCGCATGCGATGAGACGGAGACTAGGAAACTCGTTTGACGTTGACCACCAGGTCTCGGTCAAAATTAGTGACTGGTGGTTCGATCCGAACCGTTGGATCGATGTTGACCGGTGATGCCCAAATTCTGGTGGGAAAAGACGGTACACCAGATTCGGTGTATAAACCCGCCGTTGTAAAGCCGGCACGTTGTTTTTTAGCCATTGGATGGATTTTGAAATCAATGGGCAGTTGAGAGCTATAATCCAAGGTGACCACGCAACAAGCTGCAAAATTTGGCATGATAAGGGTGTGAAATATCTATACATGTGCTTTCGGTTTATAGCCTCCATACACGGTTGTCATAATTTATTTTTATTCTGTTTTATCATTTTTACCGTCAAAATGTCCTCACTTAACTAAAAAAATATCTCAAAATATTGACCATAATTGTTCATCTTCCTACAGTAAGATATTTTATATTTCTAATAAATTTTTTATATTAAATTATTTTATATATATGTTAAATAATTCTTAGCTATACTTAAAGGTGTGTAAACAAATCGATCAAACTTTAAAATTGAACCAAACCGCTAATTTTGATTTGGTCTTACATGGATTTCAAAATTTTAGAAATCAAAATAATGAGCTTAATTTTAATTTAAAATTTTAATAATCTGATTTAAATTAAATTGAATCGAAAATATTATATATATATATACATATATATTGAATTAGAACCAATCCCTCTATATTTTGCCCATTTTGTATATTGTCTATGTTTGCCAACATTTTATATTGATAAGTACTAGAAATTCATGTATTTAATAAATTATTTATTATATGTTCACATGAAGCATTGTTTCCTACTTATTATCTTGATGAATATTAGAAACTCATTTACTGTCTTGACTATTGATGAATGTTAGAAATCCTATTTAATAAAAATTTAATATCCCACAATCTGATAAATCGAATCAAATTTTTTAGTTCAATTTTTTATATAATCGATTCGATTTCAATTTTAAAAAATCAATTAAAATTAGTTAGATTTGAAATTGATTCCAAAACAATCTGAATCAAACCATACACACCCCTAACTATACTCTCCATTTTTAGTGTAAGAAAATCTTGAGCAAATCTTATTTAAGAATCTATCGAATCTTTCATGTTTATCAAATAATTTTAGTTTGATATGAATAAATTTAAACAAATTCAAAACCTTACTATTTTTGCACTTTAATAATAATATAGTTTTTACATAAATTTGGCCTTGGTGCGCTATATCATCTGATCTTTTTAGATCCTATCATGATGAGAGACTCATGGAATATTTTTTAAATTTTTATATTACTATTTTTTATATTATTATCTATTTCATAACATGAATTATCCTTCCTCCCTTGCTAATAAAATTAATATTATTTAAATAAAAATGATGTTACCACCTCATAAAATTATTATTATTTTTTGGTAGGGTCCTAATAAAATTAAATGATAGCTAAAATTTATAAGTACGAGAAAGGGGAGAAAGATTAGAAAGGGGAGAAAGATTAGAAAGTGAAATATTTCCATAAAAAATGATGATTGCGTATTGAATTACTCTAACCACTAAAAATTTAAAATATAAAGGTTAGTAGATCTCGAATGGTCTAATTGGTTGGTGACGCGAGAAGGATAAATGAGTCAAATGATCAAAAGAAAAAGCAAGAGGAAATAAAACCAATGTCCTGTCGTTTGGCTAGTTTTTATTAACCGAATGCTGGTTAATGGAGGCTTAAGACTCGACTTTGTCTTCCTCACTTGCTCTCTTCTCCACGTCACCTTCTCCTCGCTTAGGACTTGGCCACTGGGACAATGACAGAGGGACATGAGTTGAAACTCCATTAAGTGTAAAGACTAGGATAAAAATATCTAACAAATATAAGATTAGTGACATTGAGAAAGTATAAGCAGAATATTTTGCCACCATCTAGTTAATTTGATGGATGTATAGACAATGAATTACAAGATTCCAATGATTAAAATATAAATATACAAAAGAACAAGATCAATATATAAATATGAAAGAAGTTATGGATTGATCTATAAAAATCTAATCTATTTTTGCTACCATTGATTTAAGAGAAATTGATAGTTCTGAACAAAAAATAAATAATTTTTTCATTTGAAAAGTCAACAAATAATATTTAGGATATATCTTTTTTTCTTAATTATTAGGGTTATTGTCCGGTTATACATCCAATGGTTTGGGACTTAAGATGGGCTAACCAGGGATAGACCTAACCATTGGTTTTTTTCATACAAAATAACTTTTTTAGGTCTCAAATCCATGCCATTGCACTTATTAATCCAAGTCTTTATCAATGCGTTGAGCAGTAAGCTTGTAAACCTTCTGTTTAGGGATGGCAAAATGTTTTGCAATCAAGATGCCTCACCAAATTCCATCCTATTTAGATTAGCTTTGGGCCGGGGATATTTTAGTCCATATCAAATTGGTGTCAAACATTCTAACTTGAACTTTAAATAAGTCGGATATAGTTTATAGCTTGGATCCAATCAGTGTCATACAACGTATAGGTTCATTTGGATCAAAACAATATAAATTGGGTTGTGTCATCCGTCTTGGATAAAAATTTTCTTCGTCAACATATTTTAGTAGCAATTGTTTAAATTCTCATGGATAAAGGCTAGCAAGGATTGGCTTTCGCACATCTAGTTAGATCCATTAGGGATCGAATCTTGAAAAATGGATTAGATTAGGATCAAATGGATGGCTAGAATCAAGGAGATGCACCCACGGGTGGGTATGAGCCTAGAAGTTTTGTCCTAACATGGGATCGACATATTTCAAAGTTTTGACTAATTGCTATCCTCACTTGACCAATAAGCACCATGGGATGGTTTATACCATCCCATGTTTGTATTTCAATTGCGCAAGGTTTTAGCCAAATGCAAATATTTCCTAACCATATCCTACGTCAAAAACCATGAAGATAATATGAAGTAAAATATTTCTTGGCCTTCGTAAGTTTTTGCATAAGACTTTTTTTTTTTTTGCTTTTTTAATAAAAGGGCTCATAGGAAATCCCAAACTTTGAAGTAGAGGGATTGAATCCAAATCATTTGGTCCACATGCCAAGGACAATCCTTGCTTGATAAATTGATATATGGACACTGTTATTGATCGGCCAGCATCTATTGAAGATTATCTAGATTAATATAAGCCTATCAGCCCATGAAGTATTAAGTTCACCAAAACAAGCTCAAAGCTAAGCTAACAATTGGTGGAAGATAGTCAAAGATCATGTTTGCGTGTATGATGAACCTATAAACACTTAAGATGCTCCATGCATGATGCTAAAGGAGAAGTACCAACTTGCAACTATCACAATCAAATTTATAAAAGGCTTCGATAACTGAAGTTAGGAAATATTACAGTTGGTTAATGCTTCAACCAGTTTGATTAACTAACTACAGGGTATGGGATTATTTATCATGATGAACACTGTATGTTGAGATATCGGCATGGCCTGCAGGCTAACCAAAAATTTGAGCTGGCATTGCATCATTTCGAGGCTCTTGATGAGATCTTCCATCAAGATCTACAGTCAAAGAAGGCTATTGCCCTGTTGTCTAGTTATATGGCTCCTCCAGCTGAGGGGGCGATTGGTCATCCCAGCATCATTGTTTAACAGCTTGCTCCACACCAACCATCGAAAATGAAAATAAAGAGATACAGGGGTGTTTGGTTGGAAGGAGTGGAGGTTCGGAATCGGAATCAGAATAGATGACTCTCATTCCAACCATTTGATTGGAAGGAGTCACATTCTGATTTCGATTCCGAGATGGAATGGGCGTGGCTCAATCTATATAGAACTCAATCTCTATTTTCCTCTATAGATTTAATTTTTCATTCCAATTTTGATTTCGATTTCGATTCCAATCACAAACCAAATGTTTCGGGAGATTTGACCATTTCGATTTTGATTCTAAGCCATTCCGATTTTCATTCCCATTCTGATTTTGATTGCGAATCAAATACCCCCACAAGATAGTATCCTCTGAGAAAGAAATGAATCAAGTTCAATATTTTAAGAGGGTGTTTGCTTCGCAACCGAAATTAGAATGAGAATGAGAATCGGAATGGCTTGGAATCGGGATCGGAATGGTTAAATCTTCCGAAGTATTTGGTTTGTGACTGGAACCAAAATCGGAATTGAAATCGAAATTGGAATGAAAAATTGACTCCATAGAGAAGAGTAGGGATTGAGTTCTACATAGATTGAGCCATTCCCATTCCATCCCGAAATTGGAATCGGAATGGGACTCTTTCCAATCAAACGGTTGGAATAGGAGTCATCCATTCCGATTCCGATTCCAGACCCCCACTTCTCCCAATCAAACACCCCCTAAATGTTACAAGTATGGCTGCTTTGCAAACAGAAGCCCTACCAGTGGCTTGAACTATTACAATTGGAGGAACTTATTTAAGAGGTATCTAGTAAAACCAATAGAATAATATGCTAAACATAGAGCCCCCATTGATCAACTTATCTTTAATGAAAAAGTAGAAGGGCTTATCTTTAATAGACTCTCAATGGCTTTCCTTTTCTCGTTTTCTCTTTTTTTTTTTTTTGATCGATTCTCAAATGAAAACTATAAACCATTGCCAATGAGCCATCATCCTCCCACTGCTAGCACATGCCAACACCTACGTTAAACCATATTTTCCTAAAAGGAAAATAAATTTTAATTAAAAAATAATATATTAAAAAGAGTCAAATTAATTTGAAATTTATGATGTGGTATACTTGATTTTTCTTCCCTAAAGGAAAATAATTTTTATTAAAAAGATAATATGTTAAGAATAGTTATCCAAAAGAAAAATAGTTTCTAATAGGAAAGTAATATTCAAGAACAGTCCAATTAATTCAAAAATTATTATATAATATATTCAATTTTTCTATGATTTTTCTTACTTTCTGAATTTTAAATTTGTCTACTTCCTAATGGAAAATATTTTCAATAGGAAAATAATGTCTCGAGAATAATTCTTTAAAAGGAAAATATATTTTTTTCCATTTGTTTCCCTTGTGATTTAGTTATGGTAGACTTGATTGGACCGTATATATAACATGTCTAGACAATATTATTGGTTGGTTTTATTTTATTTTTGATAGATTATCAACCAAGAACTCAAAATGATAATTTATTATCCTCACACTGCTAGCCAACTAACACCTATGTGAACCTATATTTCCTTAAAAAGAAAATAATTGTTAATTGAAAAAATAAATTAAAAATATGTTTCTAAAGAAAAATAATTTTTAATAGGCACATAATATATTAAAAATAATAATGCAATTTAACATTTATAATGTAGTATATTAGATTTTTCTATGGTTTTTAAGAATTTTCACTACTCAAAAAGGAAAACAATGTTAGAAAATAATTTTGAATACATATTTCTCTAAAAGGGAAATAAATTTTAATAGAAAAATAATATCTTAAGAATACTTTGTCAATAGAAAAATAATTTTTTTCTTCCTATTTTTTTTTCCTATGCGATGATTCAGTTATAATAGATTTGGTTGGTTTACATAAAATAACATATTCTGACAACTTTAACATATTTAGACAATTATTTTTTTTTGATTTTTTTGGATACATTATATGAATTTCTTATGATTTTTATTATAATTTTTTTGAAATTATAGGAAAATAATTTTAATAAAAAATAATATGTTAAGAATAATTTGCCAAAAGAAAAATAAGTTTTAATAGGAAACTAATATGTTAAGAAGAGCTTAACTATTTTTTTTTTGAACTAATTATATTCTTAGTTTTACTTTCTACTTAAAAATAGCTCTCCAGTTGAATTTTATGTAAAAGTAGCTCTCCATTTTAAATATAAATTAAAAATATTTTTTTTATTTTTTACTGAAATTATCTTTATACCCTTAGACCATTATAAAATAGACAGTATTTCTTTACAATAAAGTAGTATTACATTATATTAGTACAATATTCTTTTATAATAATATAGCATTACTTTATTATATTATATTAGTATAGTATTTTTGTATAATAAAATAATATTACATTATATTAGTGCAGTATTTTTTTTATAATAATTTAGTGTTGCTTTATTATATTATATTAGTACAGTATTTCTTTATAATAAGATAGTATTATATTATTATAGTATAGTATTACTTTACAACAACGCAATGTTGCTTTATAATAGTGTAATAGTTTAGTATTACTTTATAATAGTATAGTACTATTTTATAATAGTGTAGTATTATTTTATAATAGTGTAGTATTGCTTTATAACTGTTGAGGCAATTCGGTCATTTCATACCATTTAGGGAGTTATTTTTAAGTTATGTTTCAAATGGAAAATATTTTTTACTTGAAACTTAATTAGGGAGCTATTTTTTAGTTTAAACTAAATTAAAAATTTCTCATTAGTTTATCTATTTAAAATTTATGATATGATATATTTGATTTTTTTTTTTGAATTCATACTTCTTTAAAAAGAAAATAATTTTTAGATAATAATTTTAAATTCTTACTTTTCTAAAAGAAAAATAATTTCTAGTAAGAAAATAATATCTTAAGAATGCTTTCTAAAAAGAAAAATAATTTTTCTTTTCTTACATGCTGATATAATATATTTAAATAAATTTTATATATTTACATAACTATAATATATTTAGATAACCTTTGTTTTTTTAATATTTTAGATGAATTTCTATAATTTTTTTTCTATTTTCTAGAAGTTGGCAGAGATTTGGTTGGTTCATAGGTACAACATATTTAGATAGTTGTTGGTGCAAGATTCCACAGGATGTTGGAATGCTGGAGCGAATGGTAAGATTGGGTCTCCCAGGGGTGTGACTTGCAAAAAAATTCTGATCGAAGGTTGCTCCGATGGAGACCCTCCGATGTTCAAATCAGAAATCTTATTTAACAGATAGAGGAGCATGAGAGACAGAATAATAGTGTACCTTTTCTTAGGATCTCCTTTTGGGCCTTCTTTTATGGACAGAGGTGGGAGCTTTAGTTGGTAAGTCGGTTGGTGTGATCCCATCCGGTCGGAACGTAATTTGCGCATAGTAGTGGAGCTGTCATTCGAAACTCTCGAGATATGGTAGTTGTGGTTATCTTATCTATTTTGTGACAGCTATCGCTTAGCAGACATCGAATTTTGCATCGGTGTGCCAACTGATATCAGTGAGTCAAAGACTGATTGGTCACGATTAGAAGTCAGATGCTCTGTGCTGTCCTTAGAAGGAAAAGTCAAGAGATGGGGTTCTGATCAGTAGAGGAAAGTCGGTTGGTCGGATGTGATCGATTGAAGATTGCTATTTGACAAGTTGAGTTCATCATTCGAGCTCATAATGACTCTTCAACCTAGTCTACAAAGATTGGCCATTGGAGAAACATCGATGGACTCGGGTGAGGGTTATCGAGTGTCAATCGATAGGTCTTTATTTGCTCAGACTGTAGAGCACTGATGGGACAGAAGTTGAAGACTAGTTGGTGATGGAGCGACAAAGATCATGATCGACGATAGGTCGACGGAAGCCCAGCAAATGGACTTACTAGGCTGGAATATCTTGGGCCTTGGGCTTCTCCGTATCATCAGCCTATGCAAAATTTCTCCCAATACATGTCCCTTACTCTCGAGTTCGAGCTTTGCTTAAATAAAGAAAGTATGCCTGCTTTCTTAAATTGAGGATATGAAGAGACTTTTCGGTTGATGGGATGTGTGCGACTTTTAGGGCAGATGTGAAGCGACGTGGCCAAACCATCATAGCTAAATTAAATGAGCGTTGGAGGAGTTTCATGACGTCAAGGTCGTGTTCAGTCAGGAGGACTTTAATGTGGGGTATGAGACTGGATATGAGGATTGCCGTCGTCAAGTTGCTGCTCAGTTCTCTGAGGCTGATCTCTCCTTTCTAGATGAAGATGAGGGAGAAGAGTAAGCTGAAGGAGAGCCGATTCTCTCTGACTCTACGATCGTCGAAGGACTGCCTAGGAGTGAAAAAGGTGGCGGTGGAGGTCTCTTCATCGTTCACCATTGATAATTCATTTCCGAAGATAACTCCTTCAACTAAAGTGCCATCAGATCCACCAGCAGCTGCCCCAAGCTCTCCTAATTCTCGAGGTGAGGTCGAAAGATGAGATGCCTTATTTTTTTTTTATTTGTTCCTGTAAAAAGTTTTTGTTAATGAAATGAAATGCTGCTCCTTTCTAAACTCATGCTGTTCTTCACATGTTTGTTCAGTCGTGCCAGCACATCCTCGGTGGCTATATTTCTTCAGTTTCTGTTGACGAGCCTTTATCAATAGCTTCTGCTGCACGAATTAGGGTCTACATAAGTGATCTGAAAAAAAAGGTCAAGGAATTAAATAAGAAAGCTATCGTCCGGAAGGAGTTGTCGAAGATCAAGAAGGCACTCGATGAGGCTTCGATGAAAATTGCATGATTGAGGTTAGCCATTCGTCAGAATGACCAGACACATTCCACAGAAAAGACTCGGCTGGCTGCTGAATCCATAGGTTGTTGAGACTTATTGAGGAAGCCACTTAGGGCGCTACTGCCAAACAACTCTACTTTCGCAACCAGCTCTGCTCCGACTTAGGGAAGGATTTCGACATTGGAGTTGTCGGAGGCTACCGCTAAAGAAGCTAGGTGTCATTTTATCGATCATGTGGTGCAACTCCAGAAAAAGTTTTGCATTGTCAGAGAGAAGATCTCCAGACTTGAGTGCTCGGAGAACGCAGCTACCGAATACAGGCTGAGGGAAAGTCAGCCAGTGGTCACGAGGTCCCAGGGCTTGGTTGGATAGGGACTAGTTAACCTCGCATCTCCGGATGACACAGTCCGACGTATGTTCGATGTGGATTACACGATCAATTTTTGGATGTGCAGGAATCGAATCAAGGTGGCATTCTCAGGGCTTGATCTTTCCAGCTTCTCGCTTGAAGGCAACATAGAGTTTTCCACCTTTCAATGTTGGTCTCGGGGGGTGGAGATTTGCGAGCCCGATCTTGATAGTGCGAAGATCCATGAGGTGGTTTCTGACGAAGCTTCAGAGGTTGAGACTACTTGTGACCCAATGTAACAATTTCTATCATCGTCCATTCAGAGTGACGATGTTCCTGTAATCATGAAAATTTTGTAAATGCAATAAAAACTTCTTATATCGCATTTTTTTTTGCTCTACAATACTATCTGGCATCGTCATTGGACTTCTTTATTCGAGAGGCTTTGCATTTTTGATGAGAAATCATCAATGCTTGTCATATCAAATACTTCTAGCATTAACTATGGGTGGTGTTTTGATGCTTTGTAAATCCTAGCACATTTAAGACAGATGTGATGTAATTGGGCAATGGTCGTGGGAAATGACGGTTGCTATTTTTTTCGACAGAATAAATTTTGGGAGAATGCTTCAAGCCTATGGGGATGCACTGCATGATGGTGTATTGATCTACGAAGCGTCATCTGGATTGGCTTCTGAGATTGGAAAGACGCATCATTTATGGTCTAGAAAACAACCATATCATTGAAGCTGGCGATTGGTGATCAATGGAGATGCTCGTGCTTATAAAAAGGAGTTGATGGCTAGCAAAAATTTTACTTTCTATCACTTCTCTCATAGTATTTGCAAAAACTCTGTGTCCTCACTGCCATCATGATGCCCTCCAAGAAAGCCATCAAGGAGATTGTTAAGGAGAGGAGGGCCACCTCCAAAAAGGCCCTTTCATCCAAAAGGACGAAGAAAGGAGAGCCAGACCAGTCCGTCTTCTTCAGCATGTCGTCTGCCCCCTAGTCGAGCTAGATTTTTGCTCCCTCCATGGAGTCCGAAAAGAAGCGTCACTACCTGCTGGGGGTAAGAGTGCCCCTTCCTCCACCGTGCGGATCTTCTATGTCGTCCGCGAGCACTGTATCGAGGAGTTTAAGGCCTCGATGTTGTTCGAGGAAGAGGTTACCGGTGCTGCCTCCTTTACCTTTGTCTTCAGATTCGAAGATTATAAGGCCGCTTGAGGTAGATGATGCTGCAGCTGAACCTCAACTACCTCCTCTTAGGCAACAGTGATGAGGAAGTAGGGGTCCTTTCCTCGGATGTGGAATGAACTTCTCATCCTTTTTCTCTTTTCTCTTTCCTTCTCTTTTTTTGGTGGTGCTTGAAGCACCATTTTTATAAAAACTTTTAATAATAAAAAATGAATTATACACCACCTTGCATAGTATTCATGTGTAAAATTTTCGATCGTCGATTATTCCTCTGTTGGACCGATCACTATGGTAAAATAGGACTACAGCAGCAGCCCAAAAAATTACCGTCATGCCTACAGCAGTGGTTAGATAAGCGTTGCCACTATGGCAATCACCGTAGGTCTATGGTAACGATTTTTTGAGATACGACAGTAGTTGTGTCAACCGTTGCTATAGCAACTGCTGTCATAGTCCAGCGATTATGTCAACTACTACTATAGCAACCGCTGCCATAGAGGCTATGACAGTGGTTGTCCAATCGCTGCTATACAGATATGGCAGTGGTTGTCCAACTGCTACCGTAGCTAAGCTACAGCAGTTATGCCAACCACTACCATAGATACTATGGCAGTGGTTGTCAAACTACTGCCGTAGCCTTTCATCGATCAAAATGGTCGGTAGGTAACAGACGGTGGCCAATCGATGGGAGGAGGTGACCGGCGACAGCTGGCTAGAGGAGGGGCGGGTGGCGGTTAGGCTCATCGAGGCAGCGATGGTGGGCGGCTGCCGGCGGTGGTGGCAGTGACCGGTGGGCGGTGCGACGGCGGTGGAGCCCAGGTAGAGAGAGATCGCAAAATGCTCAAGCCTATGTTGTAGATGGTTAACTACTTAAGTCATTATGTATAGGCCATTCATTTCTTTCACAATCAATATAGGACTATCAAAATCAACCATAAATTGGACCTATCACGACGGTTATAGATAACCGCTGCTACAAGTCAGCCTTTGACAGTGGTTATCAGTAACTGCTGCCGTAGGTCCAATCTATGACAACGGTTGATGATAACCGCTGTCATAGATAGAGATATGGTAGCGATTATATCTAACCACTGCTATAAGTATTGCAATGGTTAGTAAACCACTATCATAGGTCTAACCACTGTCATAGACTTATAGCAGCAATTATTACGCTGCTATAGAGGCAGAATATAATTTTTTTCTTATTTTTCTCTGAATATGATATAATATTAAAATTTAAAGCACATCTTCACTGTTCATTCTCTAAATAATTATTATTAAAATATCATCACAAAAGACTGTCTTGATCTGGTAGTCCTAGATATGATCATTAAAATTTGATTTCGATAATCACGAACGATCGCATGATGATCTAATAGATAGCGATCATCAATGGGTCTAAATATTTATAATGATGATCTTAGTGATATTTGTATTATACTGTCAAAATTTTACTTCAATCAGACATCATTATCATAATCAATTTAGCATGGGATGATTTGGACCGTTAAATAAAAAATGAGTGATGAAAAGGTCAAATAGTGTCCGATTATAAGATAATTTTTTAGATAAATGATCTTTACTACTACTTTGATCATTTGTATGATGACAATCATAAATTCAAACTGTACATATATGAATGATCTAAAATTATATGTCGCTTGCTATTCATTTTTAAATTCTTTAAGTAATTGTACTTGTATTTTTGAAAGTTGTACTCAAGTAGATTCCAACATATATGCATGATTTGAATTTTATGATCATTACCGTATAAATGATTAAAATACTAACAAAGATCATTTATCTAAAAAATCATCTCAATCGGATGTCGATTGATCTTGTGATCATCCATTTTTTATTTAACTACTAAAATCATTCTGTACTAAATTGATTATGCTAATGATATCCAATTAAAGTAAAATTTTGATAGTGTGCTATAAATATCATCAAAATTATTGTTGTAAATTTTTAGACCAATTGATAATTTCTATCTATCAGATCATTGTACGATCGTTCATAACCATCGAAATCAAATTTTAATGATTGATTAAGCTAGGGCTATCAGATCGAAATGGTCTTTTGTGAGAATACTCTAAAGATAATTATTTAGATAATGAATGATAAAGATATGCTTGAAATTTGATTTCACTATTATAGATTCATGTAATCATCCAAAATTATTTGTAAGTATCGATTAAATTTTTTTTAAAACTCTAATTTGAGGGATAAAATGATATTTTTTGATAAAATTTTCATTGCAACCACATAGTGTTGGGATTTCATAATTTCATACATATAAAATTTTTTAAAATAAGTATGCAGCGAAAATTAAAAAATTAAATTAAATCTAATTTAATCTAACCATACATAAGATCAAATCTTAAAACCATAAACAGGATCATCATATGTGAGATAGGATTTAAATACAGAAATTAAATAGAAAAAAATAAATAAAGAACATATCTTGGCACGGATTAAGCTTCACCACGAACTGATGATCATGGATATCTTCCGAAGATCTCTCGTAGCCGCACAAAAGTCTGACCTTTACGGATATCCACACGAGACTTTGATCTGATCATAAGCTTTTTGATCTCATCGGGGTACTAGCTCTCTTATAGAGATCGCATCTTGACGGTTGAAAATCTTTTTTTCTTTAAAAAAATTTTATAGAAGAAGAAGAAGTAGGAGGATGTTGATCTCTATGCTAGAGATCATGAGAAGAATCCTTTCTTCTCTTTTCTTCTTCAAACCCATACACCAAATCTCTACAATAGAGATGTAAGAATTTTGTCTAATTTTTGAACAAAGAGAAGAGGAGAAACCCATATCCAAATATGAAGAAAAGAGAGAGAGGAGAGTCCTAACAACCAACTCTTGATTGTTGGTAAGAAAGATCAGATAAGCACCTACTTACCTCACACCAAGGACCCATAATGCCGTGCCCTCTTCTCCCTTATTTTTCACACACATCTCCTTTCTTGTTGGTGTCCAAAATCTGATCTTTTCAGCCACTCAAACCATCCCATAAGGTATGGTTTAAATAGGATAAGAGAAGTTAGATTTTGAGTAAGAGATAAGAGTCCAAACATCTTTGGACTCTTAGAATTTTATATCGCCCAATACCAAGTCCTTTGTGCCCCATATACCTCACAGAAAGAAGGAGTTTAGGAGTCCTTCTTACACGCTAAAAAGAGAGGAAGGATGGCTTGCAAATCTGATTGGGCGTGGGTTTGATTTGTGGCACATGAAAAGAGGAGATTTAAGAACATGGGACTCTTCTTTAAGATGGCTGATTTAAATCAATTTAAATCCCAACCAATTTTAATCATATTATGAACTGATTAGACCTAAATAGATAAAAATTCAAATCTAATTTAGAATTTAAACTATTTAAATTAGATGTCACCTAATTAGAGGAGTCCTAGTCCTTTTGAACTCTCTCTTGGTGCTTGAGTCAAACTCAATTTAATCCTAATCCAATTAATATTTGGTGCACCCATAAAAATAAAATTTTTTAATCCAAATAAAAATTCAAACATTCTTGTTTAGATCCTAGTCCAATTGAAAATTTAGTCAAACCCAAATCCTAATTCAATTAGAAATCATTCTCTCATACAATTTGGTTATCTCATAATCCAATTAAGTTTGATCAAATCAAATCCATATCAAGTCAAATTAAATCTAATTTAATTAGACTTGATGCAAGTCTTATAGTTCAATCAAATTGAGCCAATTAGCAATCTAATTACTAATTAATCCTCCTATAACTCACTAACTCTTTAGCGAGTTACTTAATTACAACTTTTGTATTGGATCAATCATCAATCAAATTGATAATCAAATCCTGTCACGATTCATAATCGTAATTCAACTATCTAATCAGTCGAAAGTCTCTTTGTGTGTGATCTCATATGTTCTATTCTATCTGGTAGTGAGATATATTATGATCCATATCACAATATCATTGAAACACTTTTCGATGGGTTGGAACCATTCCAATTCTGTCCATCAAGGATCATCGATTATCAAGATGATACTCGTGAGTCTCACAATCCACCAGTGATATCTAGAAGTGTATAGTGACAACCCAGCAGAATAAAAAGTAATGAACCTCTAGGTACAGTTAACTTATGATACAGTCTCTCTATCGATCATGAGTTCCGACTAGAGTCATGAATGAATCATCAAACCTCATTATCGGTCATATGATAGATTCAATCAGCTCGAGTCCATATATGATTCTCATGAAAAATTTTTTTCATTAGTCACACTGCTATGACCATAGACTTAAGGATTTAGCTTCTTAAATCTCATAGGATCACTTCTTTCTGCTAGGATCGATAGATCTCATCTAAGTGTACATCCTACTCCTATAGTGAACCAACTGTCGCCAACATCCACTACAAGGGCTCATTGAGATCCATATTTATGTGTAGTCAAACTTCAGCAGTCTCACTACAAGTAGCTGTAGCATCGTAGGTCAAAAGATCAGTCATACAACTGCAGCATCGAGAAAGTCACTAACGAGTGAGCAGATATCCATATAACTTCTCTGTTGATCACGCTTAGTGCTAGTTGTTCTCTAACAATTGCATGCACTCTCGCTTTAGTGTCCTGCACTACAGACTTAAGACTCATCTATCCAAAGAAAGCGATCCATGCACTAGTCTATCTGGATCAATCACCATCTCCATGATGATCCTATGACTAGGAGCAATTTAGGAATTAACCATCAATGATACATGTCCTAAATTCTCAACTCTTTGAGAATATGTGTCATCATCTTATTAATCCCTTGGATGATTCATGAACATATAAAATATGAATGGTAATATAAATGCCCATAAAGTACAAAAATATATCTTAAAAATATAATATGTGTCAGTCAAAATTGACTTCTGGATATACATCCAACAATCTCCTACTTACATTAAAGTCAATCTACCAAGTACCAAGCTCCATCTTCACAAGATAGGCTTTAGTCTTTGGCTAGCCAAGTGACTTATCAGTGAGTTATCCACATCTCATGTAAAATTTGCTCTCTACACCTCTATGTATTTTTATTTAAAGTAGTCGCATGTTCTGCTGCTCTATGTGCTTGGATATCTGGTGAGATCTAGGCTCCTTAGCAAAGACTATGGTGCCTTTGTCTTCGCAGTATGGTATCATGGTATCTGATAGTATGACATCCAGTTCTGCACCTAACATTAGAATCAGAATGCATCCTACACATTTACAGTGTACTCAGTTTTCATCGATCGATTGCTTGAAATCCTTCCAAGATATCGACATGATTACATTTATGATGTAGGCATTTTACTATCAACATCAGACATAAAATCTAAATTGATGTATCCTCCCACTCCTAGCTTTGATCTTTTTCTAAATTAAGAACAAATCTTTAGTTCTTCTTAAATACTTAAGAATATTTTCACAGCAATCCAGTACTCTCAGTCTGGATTCAACTGATATCTACTTGTGACATTCACAGTATTATTTATATCAGTTCTAGTACATTACATAGTATACATCTATATCCGAGAGGGTAGCAGATTTCTCTTTGAGATTTTCATGCTGAATCCTTTTAGCATCTACTTTCTGTACTTTATCTGTGAAAACACAAGCATCTAATTGCATCTATTTCTATAGATCTTTATATTCTCAGAATATAAGACGTTTGCTTTATGTCTTTCATAAAAAAATTTATATACAACTATATTTTAACTGATGTCAGTATTGGGCACTCCCACTGACCTTTTTGAAAATACATAATTTCTCATTTCTGATCAAACAATTTGATCATATCATTGAAATGAATATTTCAACTCCAAGATTATTGTAGACTTTGTGATCTTATATCACAAGAAGTGAAATCCATAAGCTACTTCATATAGAAATTTTCAAAAAATATCTAGTCAGAAAAGCTAATTCACATCTTTTTCTTGAAGTCAATATCTGACATCACCTCGTTGTAGGTTCTGGGATCATCTCTATGTTCTCCATCTCTCATGAGAAATAATTTTCTCTACATCCTCTGTTAAGTATATCCAAGTACTTTTCGAGAGGATTGGAGATCCTACTATATGTATGAGGAGAAGGAATATATGTCTACTGGTTCATCATGAATAGGTTATTTACATCCTATGGCTCATTGCTCTTCAGAGACACTCTCTTTGAGCTTAACTTTCTTTTCATTACTTTATCTTGGTTAAATAATTTTTCAAGAAGATAGCATGTTGGGTCACAATCACATTATGATCCTATTAGAAAGTAGTATTCCAAACTCTTTTGGAATGAACTTTATAGATCTATCATCTAACATATCTACTTGCTGTCCTTGACACAGGCTAGATATCCTTAGATCTCAAAATAATTAAGATTCAATTCTCATTATGACATATCTCATACGGTGTGGTAGGAACAGATTTAGAGAGAACTCAATTCTATAGAAATAAAGTATGTCCCTAAAGAAACATAAATAAATTAGTGAAGTTCATTATGGACCGGATCATATCTCATATAGTCTCATAACTTTTCTTATCTTGTTGAGCTGAGATATACTAAGAGGTGTCCAATATGAAATTTTGCCATTTTATGAGATAATCAAGAATTTTTTTTTTTAGTATTGCATCCTCGATCCGATCGAAGTATCTTTAGAAATTTTTCGATTTGCTTTTCTACTTTACATCAGAATTCTTTGAATCTTTCAAATTTTTAGATTTGTATCTCATATACTTACCTATACCATGACATCTCATTGATAAAGATAACGAAGTAGAGATAACTCCTTTATTAGCACATGACATGGGCTACACACATCAAATATGTACAAGAATAAGTATCTTAGTGGTCCTTTTTTTCTTATCCCATAAGAGTAGCTTGGTCATATTTTCTCAAAAAGATGATACACAAACTAGATATGACTCCACAGTCAATGAGCTCAAAAATCTATATTTCTTCAGTTTGTTAATCATTTCTTCTCCAATATGACTTAGTCTAAGATTCTACATATACTTTGAGGTTTATCTCAACTTTGAATTTCTTAGATCCAATGGCATTCACTGCTTGCTCAATTAAGGTCGCAGATGCATCACTATGCAAATGATAGAGACTGTCTTTAAGAACTAAATTCAAACGATAATCACAAAAGATAGATACCCATGGTCATACAGTAACTCTTACCTTATTGTCAATTTCAAAGATTATTTTCTCAGCCCTCTACCTTTCCATCGACTCTATAAAATCACTAGAGTCTTTATGCTAATTGAGAAAAGAGAAAATCATAAGGATAGTATTGAGCAATTTCGACATGCCTATTCTAGGTGTGCTTTTGTTTCTTCTGGCTCTCCAGATATTTATCTCTAAACTTTTTCAAGATTTTTTTGTTATCAATAATTTGATCAATTCAGATAAGGTACCAAGATGGTCTTTCATATAGTAATTTACCACAAACTATCTATATAAACTAAACAAGAATTACAGGATCAAATCTACAAGTAATTTCTTATGCATGGTCATGTCGAGCTTTTTGAGCTTCTTAACGTCCTTGATCATTATTAAATAACGATCATAGACCGACTGTCCATCACGCATCACATGTGCTGTATGATTTTGATTATCTTATAACAGTTGTAGATGAATCAATATGTCATTGGCAGTGAACATGTACTCATGCATATGTTTGAGTTCATCTAACATGCGCTTCAACATATAGCACCTATTTTCATTGTCATTGTCCATCCACTTATCAAGTATAGCTCGTTGATTTTGGATTGGACAGATTATTAACATCAGAATAATCTGATAGAGAATATTGCTTAATTTTTCTATAACTAAGAACGATTCTTAGGTTTGTGAGCCAGTCTATGTAATTGATTTTGGTTAATCGGTTGATATCTAAGATTTAAGCTGACACAATAAACAGCAGAGAGTAAAGATTCTAATTAGATATTTATACTCATTTTATAATTTACTCTAGAGATTTTTAGATATAAAAAGAGACTCTCACTATTTTATCAAATCTCCTACACTCTCCGAGTGGAAAAACAAAAATCCTAGCGCGACCATTGAGTTTTTAATGGATGCTGCGATCCCACCGATGTCGTGCACCTCATCTAACAGTTATTGATAACACGAATGAATACCGATATGTGGATAACTCTTTGTCCAGATGCTTCTCTAAGCATGTTGCAGCGACTTGGTCTCTAAGTCATGTATGCTCACCTAATAGTTATTGCCCACACTCCTTAGTTAAGTTAGACCCACTATTCACAAATAGGTGTAAAGCCGTGATTGGATTCCTCACCTAATAGTTATTGGACTCAACTCCATCTTTATCCTGAAGTAACTCTTTGCTAATAGAGTAGTTGTGTATTTCCGATGCAACTGAACCACTATGACCAGCCGAGAACAATCAACGCCGATAGCACGCCCGCACTCTACAACGATGGAAGATCATTGACTTAATATTTATGGAGAGATTTGAGTTTAGGTCTTATCTAATCAGCCATCACATGACTGATCTAATTGGCATAGACTAAATCAAACGACCAAGCAACCATATTTGAGACTCAATCTTTCAAATTGATCAGATAAGTGGAGATTGATGGGGATCCTCCGTTATTTTTCTTAGATATCAATAAATTGATCAGATCAGTAAATGAAACTAATTAAATAATTAAATTTTAATTACTTACCTTAGACATCAATTGGTTAATTGATCTAAATAGATTAGCTTAGGTGAATCAGATTCGAGCCATAGAGCTGAATTAGATCCTTAGGTTAATTGATTCTACACATGAGTGTCAATCAATTCGATCAATAATAATTATATGATTTTGAGCTCTATTTATCTCACTCTAATCAACACTTGACTTAGTTCAATCAACTGCTAAATCAATTTTGACCCAATATGATCAAATCAGAAATTTCAGATGTAATCCAATTACATGACCTAATTTGATCTACCCATGACCAATCCTTCATGCACAAACACTAATTTTAAATCTTAATTCTAAATTTTTAGATCTAAATTTTTTGCATAAAAAATAAATTTTGATCTCGAAATAATTTTCAGATCATATATACAAACATATATCATATGTATGAATAAGTTCAGATCATAAAAATAAATTTCAGCCCTAAACATGCCATCATATATCATATATATGAATCAAGATAGATCTTGAAACTCTTTTCAGATCTAAACAACAAAACATATATCACATATATACTATAAAAATTAGATCTAAAATTTTATTTAATTAAAAATTTTAACATCATTCTAGGACAACCATATAGCATAACAAGTTATGCCAGGATAACCTTATGTCAGAACGATATTAAAAACTTTCATATCTGAAATTTTTTTCTACAGATTTTAGATCCAAATTCTAATCTTATGCATATAACATGGCTCTGATACCACTGTTAGAATTTCATGATTTCATGTATGCAATTTTTTTTTTAAATAAGTATGCAGCGAAAATTTAAAAATTTAGATTAAATCTAATTTAATCTTAGCATACATAAGATCAAATCTTAAAATCATAAACAGGATCATCATATATGAGATAGAATTTAGATATAAAAATCAAATTAAAAAAAATAAATAGAGAACATACCTTAACATGGATCAATCTTCACCACAAACTGATAATCATAGATGTTATCCAAAAGTTTTTTATAACCGCACAAGCATCTGGCCTCTATGGGTATCCACACGAGACTCTGATCTGATTAGAAATTTTTTGATCTTATCGAGATACTAGTTTTCTTACAGAGATCGCATCTTGACAGTTAAAAATTTTTTTTCTCTCAAGATAATCTTAAAGAAAAAGAAGAAGTAGGAGGATGTTGATCTCTATGCTAGAGATCATGAGAAGAACCCTTTTTTTTTTTTTCTTCCTTAAACCTATACATCAAATCTCTACAATAGAGATGTAGAAATTTTATCTAACTTTTGGACAAAGAAAAGAGAAAAAATTCATATCCAAATATGGACAAAAGAGAGAGAGGAGAGTCCTAACAACCAACTCTTGGTTGTTGGTAAGAAAGAAGAGATAAGCACCTACTTACCTCACGCCAAGGACCCATAATGCCGTGCCCTCTTCTCCCTTATTTTTCACACGTCTCCTCTCTTGTTGGTGTCCAAAATCTAATCTTTTCAGCCACTCAAGCCATCCCATAAGGCATGGTTTAAATAGGATAAGAGAAGTTAGATTTTGAGTAGGAGATCAGAGTCCAAACATCTTTGGACTCTTGGAATTTTATGCCACCCAATATCAAGTCTTATGCACCCCATATATCTCATGGAAAGGAGTTTAGGAGTCCTTCTTACATGCTAAAAAGGAAGGAAGGATGGCATGCAAATATGGTTGGGCGTGGGTTTGATTTGTGGCATATGAAAGGAGTTTTAAGAATATGAAACTCTTTTTTAAGGTGGCTGATTTAAATCAATATAAATTTCAACCAATCCTAATCATGTTGAAAACTGATTAGATCTAAATAGATGAAAATCTAAATTTGATTTAGAGCTCAAACTATTTAGATTAGATGTCACCTAATTAGAGAAGGAGTTATGATCTTTTTGGACTCTCTCTTAGTGCTTGAGTCAAACTCAATTTAATCCTAATCTAATTAAGATTTGGTGCATCTATAACAATAAAAATTTTTAGTCCAAATAAGAATTCAAATATTTTTATTTAGATCCTAGTCTAATTAGAAATTGAGTCTAACTCAAATTCTAATTTAATTAGAAATCATTCTCTCATGCAATTTTGTTATCTCATAATCCAATTAGGTTTGATCAAATCAAACTCATATCAAGTCAAATTAAATCTAATTTAATTAGACTTGATATAAATTTTATAGCTCAATCAAATTGAGTCAATTAGTAATCTAATTGTTAATTAATCCTCTTATAACTCACTAACTCTTTAGCAAGTTATTTAATTACAACTTTTATATTAGATCAATCATCAATCAAATTGATAATCAAATTCTATCATAATTCATAATCGTAATTCAACCATCTGATCAGTCGAAAGTCTCTTTGTGTGTGATCTCATAGGTTCTATTCTGTCTGATAGTGAGATATATTGTGATCCCTTTCACAATATCATTAAAACTCTTTTCAATGGGTTAGAATCATTCCAACTATGCCCACTAAAGATCATCGATCATCAAGATGATGGTCGTGGATCTCACAATCTACCAGTGATACCAGCAGTATGTAGTGACAATCCAGCAGAATAAAAGATGATGAACCTCTAGGTGCAGTTAACGTATGATACAGTCCCTCTTCATGAGTCCCGACCAGATGGCAGGTCATGGATAAATCGTCAAACCTCAGCATCGATCATATGATAGATTCAATCAGCTCGAGTCCATATATGATTCTTATGAAAGCTCTTTTTCATTAGTCACACTACTATGGTCATAGATTTAAGGATCCAGCTTTTTAAATCCCATATGACTACTTTCTTCTACTAAGATCGATAGATCCCATCTAGGTGTACATCCTACTCCTCCTACAGTGAACCAACTGTCGTCAATATCCACTACAAGGACTCATTGAGATTCATGTTTATGTGTAGTCAAACTCTAGCAGTCTCGCTGCAAGCGACTATAGCACCGCAGATTAAAAGATCAGTTATACAACTGCAGTATCGAGAAAGTCACTAACAAGTAAGCAGACATCCATGTGACTTCTCGTGTTGGTCATACTCAGTGTTAGTTATTCTCTAACAACCACCAGCACTCTTATCCCAGTGTTCCTACACCGCAGACTTGAGACTCATCTATCTGAAAAAAATGATCTGTGCACTGGTCTATCTGGATTAATCACTATCTCCATAATGATCCTATGATCAGGAGCAATTTAAAAATTAACCATCAATATCATATGTCTCAAATTCTTAACTCTTTGAGAATATGTGTCATCATCTTGTTAATTCTTTAGATGATTCATGGATATATAAAACATGAATGGTGATATAAATATCCATAAAGTATAAAAATATATCTTAGAAATATAATATGTGTCAGTCAAGATTGACTTCTAGGACATACATCTAATACATAGATCTCGAAAAGTTATATAAAATAAAAAAAAAGTTCATCAAATTCCGACCTTTGGATTAAAAAATTTGGAATGATAAAATTTTTACCTATGACAGCGGTTATAGTAATCGCTACCGTAGGTCGATCTACTACAGAGGTTACGAATAATCACTGTCATAGATTCGACCTACGATGATAGTTATCCGTTATAACTACTATCTTAGGTCGCACCAATGACAGCAGTTATTTGTAACCACTGCGATAAATAAACCTATGATAGTGGTACAGGAACCGCTACCATAGATCCACCTACGGTATCGGTTATGAATAACCGCTGCTGTAGATCTATTGTAGCGATTATAAATAACTGCTGTCGTAGGTCTGACGTATGGCAGTAGTTACGAATAACCATTGTCGTAGGTTTTATGATAGCAATTTTAAAAATTGCTGCCATAGTTCTTTTTTTGTAGTAGTGGATCAAAGATCATCTTTTCTCTAAAGTCAATCAAAGGCTCTTTCATTCGGATTGAATAAAGATCGTCTTTTGTTTAAAGCCGATCAAAGGCTCCTTCAATTTTTGGAGGTTGCGAGTTGATGAGCTGACAAGAAATCATAATTTTTAAAGAGTAAGGATCTTATTAAAGAGTGTTGTATAATACATTACTAGTAGTATACTCGGGGATTCTCCGAATTCAATGGTCAGGAGAGTGGGGTTCCATCTAATTGCTTCAGTTGGTAGGTTCTTGGTTTGATGACTTCATCCACCTGGTTTGGATCCTCCCAGTTTGAAGCTAGCTTGCTACATTTGCTAGGTTGAGAAACTTCTGCTCTGTGCAAAATTAAGTCACTGACTCTGAAGAACTTATTTTGAACCCTGAAGTTATAGTACCAAACGATCTTGTACTAATAAGCCGCCATTCGAATACGTGCTCTTTCTCGAGTTTTTTCAAAAAAATCTAGATCAGCGCGTAGTCTTTTCAAGTTGGTTTGCTCATCGTAGTTTTCAACTCATGCTGATGGGGCCCAATCTCGATAGGAATCACTGTTTTCATACCAAAGGCCAGGCTAAAAGGGATTTCTTCTATTGGAACTCTCGGTGTTATCAGATATGCCCAGAGCATGTAGTAAAGTTCGTCGGCCTAAGATCTTTTGGCTCTATCCAATCTCATCTTGAGACCCTATAAAATGGTCCGATTTGTTACCTCCGCTTCTTTATCTGTTTGAGGATGAGCTACGAAAATAAGATGATGCGAGATCCCATGTTCTTCATAGAACCCTTCAAACTTAGCTCTGATGAATTGCTGTCAGTTGTTGATGATTAGCATCTGAGATAGTCCAACTGGTATATGATTGATTTTCAGACAAAATTTGTCATCTTTGCTTAGGTGATGTAGGCTAATGGTTCGATCTCTATCCATTTAATGAGGTACTCCACAGCGATGAGCAAAAACTTTCGTTGATCTAAAGCTAGTGGAAAGGGGTCGAGAATATCCATTCTCCATTATACAAAGGGTCATGATGCGTAAATGGGGGTGATCAGTACTGCAGGCAGTCATTGTATGTTCAAATTCCTCTGACACTTATCACATTGGATAACATAGTTCTTGAAATCCCTTTGCATAGTCGACCAATAGTAATCCTGTTAAAGAAGCTTGTAGGCTAATGCTCTCTTTCCGATGTGACTCCCATAAATGCCTTCATGCATCTCTCTAAGTACATAATCGGCTTCATATGGTTGTAGACATTTGAAAAAGGACAGTAAATTGGATCTCTTGTACAGCTTTTCTTTATGAATGAGATATCTGATTGATATTTTATCTTTCGAACCTCCTTTCGATCTGTGAGTAGCATCCCGTCTTTAAAATAATTGACTAATGAATCAATCCAGAAGGATTTTTTATCCATTTGCATCACGATCGTTGGCCCCTCAATGCTCGGATTGCCCATTACCTCAAAGAAAGTTTTTTTAGGCAACTTGGGTGGCACCAACATTGCCAGCTTAGACAATAAGTCGGTACTAGAATTCTTCGATCTGGATATCGGCTAGATTTCAAATTTGTTAAATGTGAATGTCAGGTCTCTGATCTTTTAGAGATATTATATCATATTCTCTCCTCGAACATCATAATTATCTTGAATATCTCTGATGACTAGCTGGGAGTCACTACAAGCCTTTAGGTTTTGTACCCCCAATTCTCTGGCTATTCAGAGCCCTGTGACCAAGGCTTCATTATTTATTACTGAAAATTCAAAGCGCAAGGCATACTCAACTACCATCCCTTCAAATCTGAAAGGATTAGTCCTGCTTCGAAAGCTACGAAGTTGGATGAACCATCTACATACATCACCCAGAAATCGATATCAATTTTTGAAGGGCCTTCATCTGTTGGCACTTGGGGCTCAGCTTCTTTCTGCTCAGCTAGCTCATCCAGAATAGTATATTTGGCCACAAAGTTGGCCAAAATTTGGGCTTTAATGGATGGTCGAGATCGGAACTGAATGTTGAACTTGGATTACTTAATCGCCCATTTTTCGATTCGTCCTGACATGTCGGCCGATAAAGGATATTCTTTATAGGTTGGTCCATCAGGAGAATGATAGTGTGAGCTTGGAAGTAAAGTCGGAGCTTTCGAGCCGCAATAAGGAGTCCATAAGCCAACTTCTCTAGCTTTGAATATCGGATCTTCACGTCCCTCAGGGTTTGGTTGATGTAGTAGATTGGCTTTTAGATTTTGCTCCATTCTTGAACCAGCATTGCACTCATTGCAGTGGGCAAAATCGTAAGATATAAGAACAGCTCCGCATCGAGATCAGGCTTATCAAGCAGCGGGGCAGATCCAAGATAGTCTTTGAGATCTACAAAGGCTTTTTGGCACTTTTCGATCTATCGAAAGTTTTTTGACTGCTTCAAAACTTGGAAGAAAAGCAGGCATCATTCAACCGATCTTGAGATGAAACGAAACAAAGTGATGATCCTTCCTGTGAGGGACTGTACCTCTTTGATCATCTTTGGAGGAGCCATGTCCTGCATGGTCCTGATCTTCTCCAGGTTGGCCTTTAATCCTTGGCTGAAAACTATAGAGCCTAGGAATTTATCTGAAGTCACTTCGAAGGCATATTTAGCTGAGTTCAACTTCATCTTATACTTTCGCAGGATAGCGAAGGCTTCTTCGAGGTTATCGATATGGATCCTCGCAGATTTGTTTTTAACGAATATGTCATCTACGTACACCACCATGTTTTGCCCGATTTGATCTTTGAAGACTTTGTTTACAAAGTGCTGATAAGTTGCAACTGTATTTTTTAAATCAAAGGGCATGATTCTATAATAAAAGAGATCTCAATCAGTAATAAAAGCTGTTTTCTCCTCATCTTCAGACATTATCTATATTTGATTATAATCAGAGAAGGCATCCATGAAGATTAGGAACTGATGGCCCGATGTAGCATTGACCAGCTGATCAATCCTCGATAGGAGATAGCTATTTTTTAGGCAGACTTTGTTCAGACCGATGAAGTCGATATAAATTCGTCATTTTTCATTTGCCTTCTTCACCATGACTACATTCACGATCCACTCTGAGTAAATTATTTTCTTAATAAATTCTGTCTAAAGCAGTTTATCTACCTCTTTGACTATTGCCTTCTGCCACTCAGGCGCTAAGCTCTATTTTTTTTGCTTGAAGAGGCAATGATTTGGGCTCATATTCAATCAGTGCACCATTATCGAGGGATCAATCCTCAGCATATCCATTGACATCTAGGTGAAGACGTCTGCATTTGCCTGCAAAAATAAGGTTAGCTAGTCCTTTATTACCTATCCAGATTTGATCCGATCTGAACCATATGCTCCTAGTTTCCATTCGCCAAAGGGATTGAGATGAGATCCTCGACTGGTTCTCTCTGCTCCTTGACCAGCTCATCATGGATGTCAAACCTTTCAACTGAGCAGGGCTTGACAGGCCTGACTCCTTGAAGAGCGATATTATAGCAATGATGTGCCAAGTCCTGATCTCCACAGACTTCTCCGACTCCATGTGCTGTTGGAAATTTTACCTTCAAATGGTATGTGGATACAACAGCTTAGAGTACATTCAGACATGATCGATTGAGGATAGCATCATAAGCTGAGGATGCTCGGATGATCAGAAAATCAACTTAGATGGTGGATTAGAGAGGGAATTGGCTAGCCTTCATAGATAGCGTGATGACTCCTTCCACGGAGATGGCATCCCTGGTAAATCCAACTAGTGAGGAATCAATCTTTCCCAGTCAATCGATAGATATTCTTATCTTTGAGAAGGCATCATAAAATAAGATGTCAGCAGAGCTTTCATTATTAATTAAGACACAACGTACATTATAGTTTTCAATATTTAAAGTTACAACCACCATATCATTACGCAAAAATTGAATTCCTTGGGCATCCTCCACGGTTAAAGTTATAGGCTCTTTAGTTCTCTGCCTTTTCGTCGCTTCTTCATTTTCATCGAGTCCTTCGCTACGGTGCCCCCCAGTTATGGTGTTTATTACACTGACTGGAGGTCGGTCTTCCTGTGGCTCAACCTGCTGTGGCTGCTCTGCCAGCCAAGAAGATCTTTGTCGATCTTTCTGTTGCTCCTTCCTCCGTTGGATAAATCGATCGAGATGGTTGTGCCTAATGAAATCCTCAATCTCATCCTGGAGTTGAATATACTCCTCCATATTATGACCATGATCTCGATGGTACAAACAGTACTTATTGGGATTCCTTCGGATAGAGGGTGTCCGAAGCTTTCTTACCTCTGAGAGCTACCTTTTGATCTCCATCAGCACTTGGGTCCTTGGAGCATTAAGCGGAGTATACTATTATACCTCCTTGGTGGTAAGACACGTCGATCTCTTCTCTGTGGGCTCCTAGGTCGGTGTTTCGAGGAGGGATCCCATTTCTTAGCTTTCGAGATAGAAACCTAGAGCACTGTCGAATTCTCTCCTCTTATCTCGGTGAGCACTCCTTATTCTGCTTTCCTCCCATAATGGAACTAATGGGGGCCTCATCTTCAGCGAAGACCTCCTCCATACGGATATATTTCTCCATCCGGACCAGCATGTCAGGGAAGTCTTGAGGATAGGTCTTCAACAGTGACCTCTTGAGGTCATTCTTCAGAAGTCCGCTCATCATTGTGAATATCACAACCAATTGATCCAAATCGTAAACCTTTAGAGTAGCCGCATTAAAGTGGCTGACAAAAGATCAAATTGACTCGCTTTCCTTCTGCTTGACAGTATAGATGTAGTCAGACTACTTCTGTTAATGTCAGCTACTGACGAAATGGTCGATGAAGGATTGACTCAGCTGCTCAAAAGAATAGACCCAGGTCAGCTTTAGATTAGAATACCAATGTCGAGTCACCCCCTTTAGAGTTGAGGGGAAGGCTTAGCAAAGGATGGCATCGGTGGCTCCACGGAGGAACATCACCGCCTTGAAGCTCTCAAGATGATCAACAGGATTGGTAGCTCCATTATAGTTTTCCAATTACAGAGTCTTGAAGTGCCGAAGAAGTGGCTCCTAGATAATCCTTGAATCAAAAGATGGGTCATTATTGAACCTGTCATATGGTGTCGAGGGAGCATTGCGGATAGCATCAATCTGTTGATCAATCTTCTGAAGCCGTTGCTCAATTACAGCATTTCAGACGGTGCAGGCCTAGGAGTGATGGGAAGATCGTCATCCAGGGGTTGAGTCATGCCCTGATCGGGGGCTCGAAGATTGCCACTTTCTTGGTTCTGGAGTTTTAGGATGGCTTTGGCGGGTTTGTTTTCTCTCTGAACTTTATGGAGGGGCCTGTGGCTATTCCGATGGTGGCGACTATGAGGTCAGATTTGATGGTGGTGCCACCGATAGAGGTGTAGGGATGGCCTGATCAGGCTATGGCACTGCCTATGAAGGTACAGGAGTGGCTTGGATCATCTGGACAGCGATCGTCGGATTTTGGATCTATTGAAAGAGCAGGTTGAACTGATCCACCATCACTACCACTGGTTGAGGAGGTGGGGGAGTTTCTGCCACTGGTGGCTGCACCTGATTATTAGTTTGGCTTTCTGTTAGCCAAGGAGTGGTGATGTTGGTACGATGGGATGAAGTGTTGAAAAATATGTCCTAAAAGCCAATCGTCAATCTGTTGACGGTTGAGCAACCAAGTATTGTAATTGATTTGTTAATAAATAAAATATATTTTTGATATTTTTATCTTAAGTTTTTATCTTCTAATGAACTCCGTTGTTGTGATGAAGTCCTTAGGACTATTTAGGTTCGATAAAGAGAGGATTTATCGATTAGTCTTTAAAACTGTTCACAACCAAATGATAGGCTGTTAATAAGGATGACAGCTTCTATCAAGCATAGGTCGCTGTAGGCCATATGGGTTGGTTGTCTTTTTAATCAAGGAGTGTGAAGACATTGGTATGGCATACAGATGAAATGTAATGATACATCATCATTGAACGTGACTAATTCCAGAGTATTTCACTGTCGAGAATGTCTCTGATGGGATTAGGTATAAGTGTCCCTTAGATCTGAGATCGCCTCAGTGACTTGCAAGCAACTCACTGTGCTTTGGTACTAGACTAACTGAATTTTTAACTCAGTGATGGAAGGCTTCTGGGCACAGTCAAGTACTTATGAAGTCAAAGTATGATCGAGATGGGATTGACCACTCCAAGAGTTGGAGAAGAATGAGTCGCTGTATTTCAAATTAGCAAAATCTTGGCCAGGATAATCCATCAGATGGATTTGATATTTTGAAATACAATATGGACAACCTGATCAGAGTTGACAATTAAATTCTGAGATGTCCTATGAGTATTTTGGTTAAGAAGATGAATTATATGAAAACTATATCCGTATGGGTTCTAAGAATATTGTTCTACATATTTGACCTATCCGACCGTCGGATATCATTGCTAGATGGTCACTTCGATTGGTATAAAATTTTTTTTCTGTACTATCGACTTAGGTTTGGATCTATGAAGTTACACACATTAGAGTTTACGATCCGATCGAATGTTGAACAATGATTAAAAATCGTTCTAGGGTTAAATGATCAATACGATTGATATTTAATCTAGTGCAAGTGTTGCAGAAGGATCGATTAGCAATTCGATTGCTAATTGACTTAATTTGATTAAGCTAAAAGGCTAAAATTAAGTTTAATTAAATATAATTTAATTAGATTTGGTTTGAGCTTGATTGAATCAAGTTTAATTGATTTATTGGATAAGCCAAGTACAAAAAAAAATTAGTCCTAGTTCAAATAAGACTTGGGTCAACCTAATTTCGCATTCGATTAAAAAATTAAATTAGATTTAAATCTAATTTAATCTGATTAAGTTAGCTTCTTAATTGGGTTAAGACTTATTTTAATTAAGTTGATTTGATTTTAATTTGATTTGGTTTGAGAAATCAAATTTGAACAAGTCATAGATTGAATCCTAGTAAGACTAGGATTCCATCTTGTGCCACCTTTGCCCCCCACACCTACTCTCTCTTATCCCACGCCCACTCTCTCTTATTTTGTGTGACAAAACCCTCTCTTTCAGGTCTTCACGTATGCCCAAAACTTTCCTCTCTTTCTCTCTTACATGAAATGTGGTTGTGGATCAAGTCAAAGTAGGAATTAGTTTGGATTTCAAATTCTATGAGATAGTGTTTTAGGAAACCAAAACTCTTTCCTTATGGCACTGATTTTACTCAGACTTTTTTTGAGATTTTTATGACTTTTATGGCACATAATATGCACCCTTTGCTGGTGGTCCACGATAGAAAAAGAAGGAGGGGATGCCCAAGAGTTGTCTTGCCTTGTTTGGATAATCCTTAACTAGGTATTTGACCTAGACAATGACTCTTCATATCTCTCTATTTAAAATAAATTTCTTCATAAAACTTTCATGGATTATAGAGAATTGAGAGACTTTTGAGACATCCAAAAATCAAAGAGAAAGAGTGTTGGGGCATGGAGATCTAATAGACACAAAACTAGGTGTCTGGGTTAGAGCAAAGAGAAGAAGAAGAGGGTCTTCTTCTAGAGTTGCTGGGTTCATCTTTTTCCTTCCTCTATCTGTAAGTTTTCTGAGAGTGTCTCATCTAAAACTCTTTCTCCTACTTCTCATTTTTGAAAGAGTCCAAATCAAGAAGAAGGAGGTATCTGATCGACCATCGAAGAAGAATCAGTGCAGTACTAGCATACTGTGCTGATTTTCTGGATCAGGACTTCTAATCGTGATTCGTGGGCTCGTGTGGATAACTCCTAGAGATTGGATGCATGTGCAGCTTGCAACATCATCCTCAAGCCCGAATCAGCAAAGTTAGAACGTCTAACTTGCAAGGTAATAGATCTGATCTATTATATTTTACATACATTAGATGTAGTATAGAAACATGATATGATTAACATGTAGTTCTTGCTCTTTATATTTTAATTTTTGATTTAATATCATATAATAATCATGTAATAAGATCTTAGATCTAAGAATTTTCTAATTTTATAAGATAAATTTTGATTTATTTTAGTCTTCCGTTGCCTGATCTTGAAAAAGTTTCAAGATCTAACCCTAAAATCCTAAATCTGATTCCTCCAATTGATATCAGAGCCTAGATTGTTTATTACATGATCATTTATACATGCTTAGATTATTTCTTAGATTAGATCTAATTTATAATCTGATTATTAAATCTGAAATTAAAATTTTCAGATCAATCACAAATTGTAGATTGTCCTGCTGTAAGGTTTACCCCTTACAGTGCAAAGGTTGTCTTAGTTCGTGTAGATCTATCTTTAATCATAAATTTGTTAGATGTGATCTAGATTAAATTTATGATTTATTAGATTTAAAATTTATTTAAATCTAAAATAAAATTTTTTTGTTAATAATTTCTGCGCAAAGAACCATCATATATTTGTCTGAAAAATTTACGCAGTTTAAAGTTAAAACTGTTTCAATTATATGAACCTGTTTAGATTAGATCTAAAATAGTTTCATGTTTATTTCACTTGTATTTTGATTATGAATCAAATATGTAACATGATTGGTAAGAACCATATTGTAAAAATATTTTACAAACATGAAAGTTATTTTCGAAAAGCCGAACCCCAACCCTCAGCCCAAAACTTAATTAAAAATTAAGAAGTTGTTTGATTAGGTTCTAGGATTGTGAATTGAAGAACCTAAGACACAAACCATAACGCATTGGATTAATGGGTTAGTGGGAATTAGGTCCATTAATTGGGTTAGACCTAAGATTAGATTAAAAATAGACTTAATTAGAGAATTGACTAAATCTAATCAATTGTTGTCTTAGATTAGGTCAAGAATTCTCTAGATCAATTACAATAGTTGTAGTTGATCAAATCCATGTCTTTAACGAGAACCAAATGGACTTGATTTGTTGGCTAAGTGGTCTAGCACAAACTATTAGGTTAATCTAATCGAGACTAATTAAATCAGTTGGTGTCTAAGGTAAATCAGACGGTGGTTTTTAATTGGCAGTCCGCTTATCTGACCATTTCTGATGGTGTCTAAGGCAAACTTTGGCAGATCCTCCAATCGATCGAACTTACCTGACCTCTTGATGAAATTACGTTTTGATCGGATTACTTGACTATTCGAGCTGACCCATGTTAGCTAGGTAAATCAGTGTGACTGATTTAGGTGCTCCTAGACTAGCCCTTTTGATGGTCTCCCTTAAGCTGACTTGGTGATGCCAGTGGGAGGATCATGATAAGCTGGTTCATCTAACCTCATCTTCTAAATTAATTAAATCTTCTAAAATTATTAGGTTCTTAAAATAAAATAGTTATGGTGATAACTAAATCATAGCCTCCCATTAAGTGGATGATAATGGGTCCATCAATTGGATAATCATTGGAGGCCCAAAGGCCTGGTGCTTATCGGCTGATGGAATTGTCATTCATAATATGATTTCTTGACTGTATCTTTCTAAATGGTGGTTAGGTTAGCCAATCAAAATTGGGCCTAATCATTCATTGGCTATATGGGCCAAGTATGGTCATGTTAATAGTTGGACCTAACCAGACCTTTCAGTGGAGGCCAAAGCCTACTGATTAGGGACTGGAGCAAAAATAAAATTACTAAAAATTATTTAGAGAAATAATTGATTATGAACCTACCCTTAGATGTACATGGGTTGGCCAACCAAAGTTGGGCTTGTGTGCAGTCTAAGTGGATTCTAGTACCCACTAAGAAATTAGGATAATTCTTCGAATTGGAGGTAGAGGCTACCAATTCGAATAAAATAGTGAGAGAAATCTTTTGATTAAAGTCCAAATCTTTAGGTTTAATGAGTCAATTACTAATTAGGTTATAGTTTTTCTTTGTGCAGATATGGCCACTTCTCTATCGCTCTGATCATTGTTGGACAATGATAAGTTGGTGGGACCCAACTTCGGTAGTCGGTACCAAAAGTTGAAGATAGTCCTGAAGCATGAACGGATCCTATATATGATAACGAATCCTGCACCTGAGGAGCCAGCTACCAATGAACGTGGAACGGTCAGAGACACTTATCAGAAGTGGCTCAGTGATCGGATCACGGTGCGCTGCATCATGCTGGCTGCCATGAGCGACAAATTCAGTCGCATATTTGAGACGACTCAGCCAAAGGACATGCTTCAAATATTGGAGGATGCCTTTAGCACACCCGATGATATGGAGAGGCACAAGAATAGTTGTGCCATCTTCAACGCTAAAATGCGGGATGGTACTTCTGTCACTGATCATTTATTGTACATGATTGAGCTGATGGAGCATTTGAGCAAGCTCGGCTTTTTCTTGCATGAGCAGCTTGGGAAAGATGCAATACTGAACTCACTGTCCAAGTCTTATCTCCCATTCCTCACTCATTATAGAATGACAAAGCCTGAAGTAAACTACCACGGATTATTGGGGTTGTTTCAGAACTTTGAGAAAGATCACCAACTCCACAAGGAGTCGGTGAACTTAGTGGGAGGTTCATCTTCTGGTTCTCGATCCTTTGAGAAAGGAAAGAAGAATAAGAAGAAGAAAGTGAAGAAAGTGCAAGTTCAGGCTGGGACATCAGTTCAGGGCCAGACCAGAAAGATCAAGCCCGATAAGAGTCAAGCTAAATGCTTCTTTTGCAAGAAGCGGGGGCACTAAAAAAGGAACTGTCCTCAGTACATTACTTCCCTGAACTCGAACAGGAAGAGAAAGAAGCAAGCTATTACTGGGCAAGGTATTTATATGATAACTCCATGCAATTTTTCTATTTGTGATATAACTGACTGGGTATTGGATATCGGTAGCCCTTACCATATTTGCAATTCGTTACAGGAGTTGCAGGTCAGTAGGAGATTTGAGCAAGGCGAGAGGTTCCTGAACGTTGGAGATGGAAGATCAGTTCCAATTCTAGCATTAAGAATCTTGAAACTTGTATTTGAGTCTCATACCATTGTTCTTAATGATTGTCATTTCTGTCTCAATTTTTTTTTTTAAATATTATTTCTGTAGGTCTTCTGGTCAAAAATGATTATGAAATTTCAATAAAAAAATAAGTTTGTAATATCATTATGAATGGTGTTACTATTTTTTATGGACATTTGAACAATGGTGTGTATATGTTATGACCACTTGTTAACGTAGTCTATTCTACTGGCAAGCACCCTAGATTAGATAGTGTATCAGATATCTACTTATTGCACTGTAGGCTAGGTCATATAAATAAGAACAGGATAAACAGATTGACTCAAGAGGAAATCCTCGAAGTCAGTGATTGTGAATTACTTCCAACCTGTGAACCCTGTCTTCTTGGTAAAATGACCAAGTCACCTTTTACTAGAAAAGGTGAGAGAGCTACTGAGCTATTGGGCCTAGTACATATTGATGTATGCGAGCCCATGAGCACAAGTGCTAGAGGTGGATATTTCTACTTCATCACTTTCACGCATGATCTATTCAGATATGGATATGTCTATCTGATGAAACATAAGTCGGATTCATTTGAAATGTTCAAACGATTTCGAAGTGAAGTAGAAAAATAAAATGGAAAGAATATTAAAACTCTTCGGTCTGACCGAGGAGGAGAATACCTTTCTGATGAGTTTCTCATATGTTTAGGAGAGAATAAGATTCTCTCCCAATGGACTCCTCCAGGAACACCACAGCATAATGATGTGTCTGAAAAGAGAAATCAGACTCTGTTTGATATGGTCTGATCCATGATAAGTTTTACCAGCTTGCCGATATCCTTCTGGGGATATGCACTCGAATCGACTTGTTATCTGTTAAATAGGATTTTAAGTAAGTCTGTAATTAAGACTCCATATGAGATATGGACAGGACGTAAGCCAGCACTTCCACACCTTAAGGTCTGGGGGTGCCCGACCTATATCAAACGGTTCGTTATAGATAAGCTTGGACCTAGGTATGACAAATACATATTCATAGGATATCCCAAAGAGATCAAAGGATATTTTTTCTACCATGCTGATGAACAAAAGGTGTTCGTCAGTCTTAAGGCAACTTTTTTAGAAAAAGAGTTCCTTGGTGAAGGAACCGTTGCCTCTAAGGTTGAACTTGATGAAGTTCAACAGGTAGAAGGACCGACTCCAATAGCTGAACCTGAGTCGGATTTGATTAGATCAGATCTAGAGCTCAATATACCTGCATCATTAAGGCGATCCGGTAGAGTACCGCATTAGTCGGACAGATACTTCAGTTTCTTGATCCGGAATGATGATCCCATCGAACTCGATGAGAACGATAAGGATCCAATCACCTATATGGATGCAAAGCAGAGATCTAATTTCGAGAAATGGCTTGAAGCCATGAAATTCAAAATGGAGTTCATGAACGTCAACGATGTATGGACATTGGTTGACCCACCTGAAGAGGTTAAACCCATTGGGTGTAAATGGATCTTCAAAAGGAAGAGGAGCGCAGATGGAAAGGTGGAGATCTATAAAGTTTGTCTGATTGTCAAAAGGTATCATCAACGTTATGGTATTGATTATGACGAGACTTTCTCCCCTGTGGCAATACTCAAATCCATTCGGATAATGCTTGCAATAGCTGTCCATCTGGATTATGAGATCGGCAGATGGATGTAAAGACAGCTTTTTTGAATGGAGAGCTGATCGAAGAGGTGTATATGATACAACCTGAGAGTTTACATCCACAGATGAGTCCAAGGTGTGCAAGCTTCAGAGATCCATTTATGGATTGAAGCAAGCTTCTCGAAGTTGGAACATGCATTTTGATAAGGTGATCAAAACGTATGGCTTCGTTAAGAACAGAGAAGAGCCCTGCATCTATAAATGGGTAAATGATCCAGTTGTGATATTCCTTATCTTGTACATGGATGATATTCTCTTAATCAGGAATGACATCTCTGTACTACAGGGAATAAAAATTTGGTTGTCATCGCAGTTCTCCATGAAGGACTTGGGTGAAGCATCCTACATCCTAGGGATGAAGATCTATAGGGATAGATCTAAAAGGATGCTTGGATTATTCCAGTCCATGTACATAGACACTGTGCTGGAGAGGTTCAGCATGAAAAATTTCAAGAAGGGCTATCTACCGATAGGTCATGGAATTTTTCTCTCTAAGAAGGATGGTCCGACAACTCCTGAAGAGAGAGAGCGTATAAGTAGAGTCTCATATGCTTTGCCCGTGGGATCTATCATGTACGTTATGACATGTACAAGGTCAGATGTGGCATACTCACTAGGAGTAGTGAGTAGATACCAATCTGATCCTGAAGAAAATCATTGAAAAGTGGTTAAAGCCATCCTAACGTATTTGAGAAATACTAAGAATCAATGGTTGGTTTATGGTGAGTCAGATCTGAAACTTGTGGGGTTCACAGACTCCAACTTTCAATCTGACCATGATGACAGCAGAAGCGTGTCGAGTTATATCTTTACTTTGAATGGTGGAGCCATCTGCTGGAAGAGTTCCAAGCAGCATACTGTGGCAGACTCTGTTTGTGAGACAGAGTACATCGTAGCATTGGATGCCATGAAGAAAGCTATATGACTGAGAAAATTCATTATCGAGCTTGGAGTAGCACTCTCCCTCGATGGTCCGGTACTGCTTTACTGCGACAGCACTGGTGCCATAGCTCAGGCAAAGAAATCCAAAGCACACCAGCGGACGAAGCACATTTTGCACCGTTTCCACCTGATCCGGAAGATCATGGATCGAGGTGACGTCGACCTTCAGAAGATCGACGGAAAGGAGAATCTGACCGACCCCTTCACTAAAGCCCTGACGATAAAAGAGTTCAACAATCACAAGTCGAAGATGGGTATTAGATACTGTGCCGAGTGGCTTTAGGACAAGTGAGAGTTGTTGAAAAATATGTCCCAAAAACCAATCGTCAACCTGTTGACGGTTGAGCAAACAAGTATTATAATTGATTTATTAATAAATAAAATATATTTTTGATATTTTCATCATAAGTTTTCATCTTCTAATGAACTCCGTTGTTGTGATGAAGTCCTTAGGACTATTTAGGTTCGATAAAGAGAGAATTTATCGATTAGTCCTTAAAACTGTTTACGACTAAATGATAGGCTGTTAATAAGGATGATAGCTTCTATCAAGCATAGGTCGCTGTAGGCCATATGGGTTGGTTGTCATCTTAACCAAGGAGTGTGGAGACACTGATATGACGTACAGATGAGATGTAAGGGTACATCGTTATTGAACGTGATCAACTCCAGAGTATTCTGCTGTCGAGAATGTCTCTGATGGGATAAAGGTATAAGTGTCCCTTAGATCTGAGATCGCCTCAGTGACTTGCAAGCAACTCACTGTGCTTTGGTACTGGACTAATTAAATTTTTAATTCAGTGACGGAAGGCTTCTGGGCACAGTCAAGTACTTGCGAAGTCAGAGTGTGATCGAGATGGGATTGACCACTCCAAGAGTTAGAGAAGAATGAGTCGCTGTATTTCATTTTAGCAAAACTTTGGTCAGGGTAATCCATCAGATGGATTTGATATTTTGAAATACAATATGGACAACCTGATCAGAGTTGACAGTTGAACTCTGAGGTGTCCTATAAGTATTTTGGTCAAGAGGATGAATTATATGAAAACTATATCCGCATGGGTTCTAAGGATGTTGTCTACACATTCGACCTATCCGGCCGTCAGGTACCATTGCTAGATGGTCACTTCGATTGGTACAGAAATTTATTCTTGTGCTACCGACTTAAGTTCAGACCTATGAGGTCACACACATTAGAGTTCATGATCCGATCGGATGGTTGATCAACGATTAAGAATCATTCTAGGGTTAAACAATCAATACGATTGACATTTAACCTAGTGCAAGTATTGCAGGAAGATCGATTAGCAATTCGATTGCTAATTAGCTTAATTTGATTAAGCCAAAGGACTGAGATTAAGTCTAATTAAATATAATTTAATTAGATTTAGTTTGGACTTGATTGGATCAAGTCCAATTGATGTGTTGGATAAGTCAAGTGCAAGGAAAAACTAGTTCTAGTTCAAATAGGACTTGGATCAACCTAATTTCTAATTCGATTAAAAAATTAAATCAGATTTAAATATAATTTAATCTAATTAAATTAGACTCTTAATTGGGTTAAGATCTATTTTAATTAGGTTGATTTAATTTTGATTTGATTTGGTTTGAGAAACCAAATTTGAATAAGTCACAGATTGAATCCTAGTAAGACTAGGATTCCACCTTGTGCCACCTTAGCCCCCCACGCCCACTCTCTCTTATCCCACGCCCACTCTCTCTTATTTTTTGTGACAAAATCTTCTCTCCCAGGTCTTCACGCACGTCCAAAACTTTCCTCTCTTTCTCTCTTATATGGAATGTGGTTGTGGATCAAGTCAAAGTAAGAATTAGTTTGGATTTCAAATTCTATGAGATAGAATTTTAGGAAACCAAAACTCTTTCCTTATGGTACTGATTTTATCTAGATTTTTTTTAAAATTTTTGTAACTTTTATGACACATAATATGCACCCTTTGCTGGTGATCCACGGTAGAAAAAGAAGGAGGGGATGCCCAAGAGTTAGGCGCCCCTTGTCTTGCCTTGTTTGGATAATCCTTGACTAGGTATTTGACCTAGACAAGGACTCTTCATATCTCTCTATTTAAAATAAATTTTTTCATAAAACTTTCATGGATTGCAGAGTATTTAGAGACTTTTGTGGCATCCAAAAATCAAGGAGAAAGAGTGTTGAAGCATGGAGATCTAATAGACACAAAATTAGGTGTCTGGGTTAGAGCAAAGAGAAGAAGAAGAGGGTCTTCTTCTAGAGTTGCTGGGTTCATCTCTTTCCTTCCTCCATCTGTAAGTTTTCTGAGAGTGTCTCATCTAAAACTCTTTCTCCTACTTTTCATCTTTGGAAGAATCCAAATCAAGAAGAAGGAGGCATCTGATCGACCATCGAAGAAGGATCAGCGCAGTACTAGCATACTGTGCTGATTTCTCGGACCAGAACTTCTGATCATGATTCGTGAGCTCGTGTGGATGACTCCTAGAGGTCGAACGCATGTGCGGCTCACAACATCGTTCTCAAGCCTGGATCAGTAAAGTTAGAACGTCTAACTTGCAAGGTAATAGATAGATCTATTATATTTTACATACATTAGATGTAGTATAGAAATATGTTGATATGATCAACATGTAGTTCTTGCTCTTTATATTTTAATTTTTAATTTAATACCATGTAGTAATCATATAATAGGATCTTAGATCTAAAAATTCTCTGATTTTACAAGTTAAATTTTAATTTATTTTAGTCTTCCGTTGTCTGATCTTGAAAAAGTTTCAAGATCTAACCCTGAAACCCTAAATCTGGTTCCTTCATGAAGCTCTCTTAGGTGGCATGATTTTGTTGCTCTCGATCTATGCTCCTCTGAATGGAGATAGCCCTTCCTCTAGGGTAAATCTATTGGTGCAAGATTTTACAGGGTGCCGGGATAATGGAGCGGACGGTGAGTTGGGTCTCCCAGAGGTGTGACCTGCAAAAAAATTTTGGCCAGAAGTTGCTCTAGTAGAGACCCTCCGACGCTCAAGTCAGAATTCTTGTTCCATAGGTGGAGCATGAGAGGTAGAATAATGGTGTACCTTTTTTTTAGGATCCCCTTTTGGGCCTTCTTTTATGGACAGAGGTAGAAGTTTTGGTTGGTAAGTCGGTTGGCGCAATCCATGTTGGAAAATCGGTAGGGTTCTAGCATGTAATTTCAAAAGTTTTAGCAACAAAAAACATCAGATTAAATGATTTAATCTAATAAACATGTTTTAGATTATATCTAAAAATTCTATCATAGGATCTATAACATAATATATAGCATGCATAAGATCTGAAAATAAAAACTGCATACATGTATGATCATATTAAACATGCATCCGTAGATCACATCTATTATATAGATTATATCTATATTGATATCGAGTTCAGAACTCAATACCTTAGTACGGATAGCAGATTACTACGTCTGAATTATGAGGATTTGAGGTTTCACTGGTTACTCGCAGCCACATAGGATGTCCGGCTTCTATGGATGGTCTACTTGAAGTTCGACATTGATCAATCATCTCGGAAGTGCTAGCTCACACAACGATCTTCTGATGGCCGATATACGTCCTTCTTCGGATCTCACGGACTCCTCTAGAACATGAAGATGGACAAGGAGGATTTGGTGATGGAAGAAAGAAGGAAGACTCTTTTCTCTCTTTTGTTTTTCTTTCATCCAAAACCCTAGATCAGATCTAGATTTTCACTCACCCAAGAGGAGGAAGATCTCCTCTAATCTCGCACGCCAACTAAAGCTTCCCACCCCAATACCTCACACCCCTTTATGAAACCCTAACCCACGCACTCTGTCATCTTTTTTATGATCTAATTTCTATCGCACAAAAATCAGCCCTTTTATAGAGTTGGCGATAAGGATAGATAAGGATAAGATATGGGTTAGTTTGATTCAAAATCAAAGACTCTTTGAACTCGAATTCAAATCAAATTTGAACCAATTCTAATTTTTTTTAGTAAGGCATGTAGAAGAGACGAGAGCTTTCTTTTGGCGTGGAGTTTCTTATGCAAATCAGAATTTGCAGTAGGAATATTGGTGTGCGCAAGGGTGGTCTGCAATAAGGAGAAGTCCAACTTGGTTTGGACTCTTAGGTCTCCATCTTAATCAAATTAGGTTGGACCCTAATCAAATAACTTGGACCTAATCCAATTAGGTACCAAACCAATTAGATTAAATCTTAATTAAATCAGAATTTAATCGAGCTCAATTTCTGATCAAATCAGAAATCAATCATCTTTAACAATTAGGTCATCTCATAACATAATTGAATTAAACTAAATTAAATCTAATTCAATTAGACTTGAACCAAATTATATTGCTTAATCAAATTGAGCTTAATCAACAATCTAATTGTTTATCAATCCTCCTTTAATTTATTAACCCTTAGCGAATTAATTCATTACAACTTTTGAATTAAGTTACCATCAATCGTATTGATGATTACACCCTTGAACGATTCTCAATCATCGATCAGCCACTTGATCAAACAATTTTTTTTTTTAAATGTGATCCCATAGGTTTGAACCTAAGCCGGTAGCATAGGAATAAATTTTCGAACTAATTGATGTAACCATCTAACAATAAGATCCGACGTCCAGATAGATCGAATAATTACAAAGAAACATTCAAAAATCTATTAGCATATGGTTACCGTATAATTCATCCTTTTGATCTAATGCTCAAGGTGATCTAGGATTTCACTGTCAATTCTGGAATAATCAACCACATTGTATTCCAACCTTTCAAATCCATCACATAGATTATCTTGGCCAAGATTTTACTATATTGAAATACAGTGATGCATTAACTCCTATAATCTGGAGGGATCAATTCCATCTTGACTCATACATCAACTTAGCAAGTACTTGACTGTATCCAGAAATCTTTCATCACTCAATTAGAAATTTAGATAGTCCGGCACTAAAGCACAGTAAGTTGCTTGCAAGTCATCATGGTGATCTCAGATCGGAGGGACACATATCCATATCCTTCACAAGTTCCTCTTGACAGCAGAGTGCTCCGTAGTCGGTTAAGTTTAGTGAGATGCACTCCTACGTCTCACCTGTATGCCATACTAGTATCTTCACATTTCTTGGTTAAGAGAACAATCAATCCATATGATACACAATGATCTATTTTTGATATAGCTATCGTTCTGATAATAGCATATCATTTGGTGGCAAACAAGTTTAAGGACTAAATAATAAATCCTCCTTTATCAATTTAAAATAGTCTTAAGAACTTCATCACAACATAGAAGTTCATTAAAGAAGATGTATACAACTTTATGATAAATAAAAAAAATAATTTTTATTATTGAATAATTCATATATAATTACAAAAATAAGCACAACTGTTAACAGATTGACGATTGACTTTGTGACACAATTTCCAACAATCTCGTCCGATCGAAATGTAATTTGCACGTAGTGGTGGAACTATTGTTCGAGACTCTCGAGATGTGGTGGTTGTGGTTATCTTATCGATTTTATGACAGCTATCGTCTAGCAGGCATCAAATTTTGCACCGATGCGTCAATTGATATCAGTGAGCCGAGGACTCGTTGATCACGATTAGAAGTCGAATATTCTGTGTCATTCTCAAATAGAGAAGTCAAGAGTTGGGGGTTCGTTCAGCAGCAAAAAGCTGGTCGGTCGGATGTGATCGGTTGAAGATCGCTATCTGGGTAGGTTGAGCTCATTATTCAAGCACGTTGATGACTTTTCAGTCTAGTCTGCAGGAATTGGCCATCGAAAAAATATCGACGGATTCGAGCAAGAGTTATCGAGCGCCAGTCGGCAGGTCTTCATCTGCTCAGACTGCGGAGCATTGACGGGACAGAAGTCAAGGATTAATTGGTGATGGAGCGATGAAGGTCATGGCCGACAATAGGTCGGCGGAGGCCCAGCAGATGGGCTAACCAGGTTGGGGCATCTTGGATCTTGGGCTTCTTTGTATCATCGATTCGTGCAAAATTTTCTCCAACAATAATCTTAATATATTTAGATAAATTTTATTATTTTAATCTTTTTGATATGTTAGATAAGTTTTTTTTTTTAATTTAAAATTTTTGAAAGGAGGTGAGTTTTCTTTCATCTATCCATTTAATAGGCGTTAAGATATGAGCATCTAAAATTACAACATAATCAACCCATCTAATAAGTTTCTCTCTCTTTTAGTTTTATCTTATTTTAATAAAAACTGATATAGAAAGATAAAGATATTAAATCTAAGATTAAGAAAGGAACCACAAGTTATAGCATACTTTGATATAGCCCAACTCTTTCAATATGACACGCTGTTATCACTTGCAGAGAACATAAACACAAATTATTAATTATAGATTACTTAAAAGAAATAAGAACCATACGGATATAGCATAGAATTTGGCCGTGCAGAAGCCATAAATCTATTCATACCTGCAAGTTTTCTTAATTATAGACCCTGCTCTCTCTTTTTTTTCTTTTTTTTTTTTTTGCTTTTTTTCTTTTTTTGGGGTTTTGTAAATGGCTGGTTGCCCCATGAACATGATCCTAAATCCCAATGAAAATCTAATCATATAATTTTTAATTACACAGCTAGTTTGGGCCGTGCATGGGCCGGGCTGGCGGGGTTAATGGAAAGGGACCCATGTGCCCGGGAATCTCGGTCAGCCACGTCAGATCACCTGCCCGGGAGCTCATGATCCGGGGGGCCCACAGAGAAGACGGTAGCTCCACTGTACGATTCGATATATGCGGCACTGATCTGCTCGCCGCGACCGCTGTGCGCGCCCCTTATGTATTCCCTGTACCGCCCGTTTCCATCATGGAAAGAAATAAACCCACAGAAAAAGTCGGGAATATTGTTTCGTTGGAATTTTGCTTTTTTTTTTTTATTATTCTCTCTTTCTCTCTCCTCCCAGCCTCTTTTTATTCTTACTTTCCGTCTGGATTCCATTCTCCTCGTCTCCTTGTTCTCGTTTCCTTGGCTTTGCGGGCTCGGATCCGAGAAGAGCGAAGAATATGCAGTAAGATTTCTCTTCCTGCTCTCTTCCCTAGGGTTAGGGTTCTGGATTTGGTCCCTGACGGCTCCCGGAATCTCTTCTACTGCTAGAACTTAGGGTTTGAGATTCTTCTCCCGGTTCTTTTCCTTCGCTCAGGGTTTAACTTGCTTTTGATTTTTTATTTTCTTGTTTCTGGATTGATTGGGGCGCGAATTGCAGGGTCTGCTGACGGGGATTTTGGATTAGCGTTGGTTTGGGATCTGAGGAGGTGCGAGGACGTGGAGATTTGAAGATTTGGAGGTGGTGATTCTGGTGGGATTGTAGTATTTGAGATTTTTTTCTTGTAAACTGGTCGGAGGAGTGAGATTTTAGGGGAAAGAAAGTCTTTTTGACCGGAGCTTGTGGTGATTTCATGCTTCGTTGGGCTATTTACCATCTCCTGGCTCGGAACGTCTGATCGCTGAGGGGTCCTCTGCGTATGCTGTGGAGGATCCCGTTGCAGGAAGAAGCTTAAATTAAGGCTAGGGTTTTCTTTTTTTTTCCTTTTTCTTGGTGTAGTGGGACATGCTATCTTCTTCCCACGTCTTCCATGAGATTTTATGGTGAAGGGAAATATTGAAGATCGTTATTCAAGTGAAGGCTAGAGATTACACACTTAGGTTGGAGTTGGAAGTAACCAAAGAAAGTTGTTAGGAATCTTTTTTGGGGTAGTTCTCTGGAAGGATTTGAAGAAAAATGTTATCTTCGGGGATGGATCCTCCACAAGAACCCAGTGGACTTGCAGGTAGTGTGCTAGTTCCGACACGGTTTGTGTGGCCGTATGGTGGGAAAAGGGTTTTCCTGACTGGTTCTTTCACGAGGTATATTCTGTAGTTTCTTTTTCTGTATCTTCATTTTCTTTTATCCATGTTCTATTACTTTATCTATGACATTGCTCTTTCTTTTGTTTTTCATATTTCAGCTAGTGTTTTGATTTAATAGTTGTAGGTTGTCTTCCCTCTTATCTTGCGTATCTTTCAGTTGCATATAGCTGTAACTTTAATTTAGGTAAGAGTCATGCTTTAAAAATGTGATTTCATTTCTACATGCATTTTTTGAAATCATTTGAGGGTTGTTGTGAGGTAAAGGCTGTGGTATAGGTAAGGAGCTATTGCAGGCTTTGTAAAAATCTCATAGTTCATTACCTTTCCAATATCTTGGGCTAAAGCCTTGCGGATCCCCAAATGTGAAATAATACTGAGCTAGAACTTAACGACTACACATGTGCAAGGCAAACAACTAATTAACATACGGGATGCGCATCCTTAATGCTCTCTCACTAATAAAACCACAATATACTAGAAAATCTGTAGTAAACATCTCTTGAAGGTACTGCAACTATTATCCATCTTTTGCATATGCAATTCAAAAACTTCATTCATTCCTCAATTGTCTGATCAGCAGCTTGATATTGATGATTAATAGCCATATGAATTGCAGGCAACTATTTGAATAGGCTGCATAAGGAAATTTATGATTCATGAACATTCATAATTCATTGCTTTCTTGGGACAACCATGCTAGTTCGAGTAGTAACATTTGTCTTTTGCTCCTCCAGGGGCAAATATATCATAAAAATTAGTAGTTTTTTTTTTCAGCTAAAAGAATTTTCTACTCCATGAAATGTGGGTGGTTCTTGAAGCCCCCTATCTTGATCAAATTGTTTAAAGATGGACCACATTTTCATAATTTTATGCTGACTTTAGGTGCCTATTTTAACTTCCCTCCAAATATATATTGGTTATTCCATCTACGTTGGATAAATTGTTCACATCTAAAAATGCATTCTTTCTTCCCCCTCCTCCCATGAACCGTGCACCTATAGCTTTGTTGCAAGTTATCATTAGCTTTTGTTAGTTCTAGAGTAAGCATATTCAATTCATATATGTGAACTCTTATACCCTTAAGAGGAAAAAAAAAGCATCCAAAAATCTCCATTTATTTCTAACTTGCCCATCACTCATAAGTTTCTTTAATCTCTCTCGTGCTTCTTATTCCTCCTTTCTGTTTCCATGGACCCATTGATGCCATTGTTGCCAACAAGACTGGTGGTATCATCACCAGGTTGCGGCTTGCCTTGTTTTCAACATTGTCAAGGCTGCATACCCCCTTGTTGACCTTGTTGTCAACAAAGAACATAGTATTGTGTGGGCTGTCCCCTTGCTTCATGCCTTTCTATCTTTCTCTGATGCACTTTTAACTTCTCCATCACCGATAAAGGTGGTAATTTACTCCGTCCCATTGGGTATTTAACCCGACCCAATTATATATAAGCCTTGATGATTATGATGATTATGATGGTAATGGAGAAGAAAGTATTTGGTTGATCATGAGAAAGATTAATCATGTGAAGGGCTGCAATGTACATACTTAGTTGTTGATTGATTATGATGATAATGGTGAAGAAAGTATTTTGATTGATCATGAGAAAGATTAATCATGTGAAAGGTTACAACATTCATGCTTAGTTGTTTGTTTTTTATTTAGTTGATTGATTTTCTTAATTTAAGGGATATTGGACTTTCGGAAGAATGATATTTCTGTCTATTGTTTCTGTTATTGTTAAAATTTGGTTTCTGATTTTCCATGTCTTTGACTCATATTTTGTTTAATGGTATGTGAAATACTAAGATTTACTTTTATATTATTTTTTATTTATCTGATTTGTACGCAAAAAAAAAAAAAAAGATTTTCGCAATTTTAGCTGCCCTAGCTTGTCCCAACCTACATCATCTAACTTTACCCGCCTCGCCCCACCTCGAGGCGTGGATGGGGCGGGTGATAGTATGTGGTTCTCAATTATGGGGCAGGTATGGTAATGACCTATCCGACCCCATGCCCATCCTATTCACATCTCTAATCACTGTTGATAATGCTGGCATCTCTAATCTTGCCTTTTTTGTTGCCCTCTCCATACCATCATCTTTGCCCTCTTTTACTTCTCTAGTGCCCCTAACAACATTGTTGTCTTTAAACTTTCCACTATCCCTGCCCTCTCCAAACCATATTTACAAGAAATGGATTGCACACTTGCATGATAGTTTTCCAAGAAATTGAATCTGGAAATGGATTTGATGTGTTGGCATACATCATCCGAATTGTGTATTAAGTGTCCAAGGAAACCTTGTGAGAATAACACGGAGGAAAAATCACCAGAACTAGGACCCTGAGTGGATAAGGAGTTTAAATATTTCTTTGATGGATTTGATAAAATCACTCTTATTTTGGTACCCCATATATTTTTTTCATCTTTTTCTTATATAAGAATGAAAGATAGCAAATAGAAATATTAAAAAGAGGGTTTTTTATATATTAAATTCATTGTTACTATTGAATGACCCCATGTTTGAGAAGCTAATGAGCATTCAATGAAAACAAGTTCATTTTGTGTTGTTTCTTGAGATTTTTTTTAAAAAAAATTTTGCAGGAGAATGTGGCATGTGCGATGCACATTTTGTTTTTATTTAAGAGTAAAATTTATATAAATAAACAATAAATAAATGCTAAAAGGACTCAATTTTTTGGTCGCTAGATGGACTTGAATCTTCGATCTTGTGGGTAAAATGTAAAGTAGGGGACGGGGAGTAAATGTGTTAGACATGAAATAGTGCAATGAGGAAATGCAAATGGTCAAACCCATGAATACATCATAGGAGTTGACGTGATGTAGTACTCTAGATATATTATTAATCTTGCTTGTTTAAGAATCATGTTTCATGTTTACTAAATTGGGAATTTCTTAGTCATTGTTTGCCATTTGCCACTCAGTTAACGTTTCTTGCAATAATTTTGCCTCATGGTAATTATGTGCCAAACTTTGCCGCATCCTCTCTAAACTTGCCACCACTATCAACCACATTGCTGATTTCCAACCTTGACAGACAGCTGCCTTCATCGATTTTTCCATCACTGCCAACCATGCTTTTGTCTCCAACTTCATCATCATCACCATTCTCTTTCAAACTAGCCACTGCCACTATCTTTCTTTCCAAATATGCCACCACTTATTTTGGCTTAGGGTGGGAAGGACCAAGGTGAGAGATATCATAAGAAAAAAAAAATATTTATGTGTGTACAATTACTCATACATAAATATAGATATTCAAAAAGAGAGAAAACGCCAGGCATCCTTTCTTTGGGATATAATAGTGAAGCAAACTTTTATCCTAGAAGTATAAGGCTATGCTCTAGCATTCTCGTATCTTGTATATGCAAGGCACCAAATAGCTAGAGTTATTGAGACAAAAAATTTAAAATAAAATGGGGGAGATAAACTGTAGAGAGCTGCATCAGATTTACCTTTTCTGATAGGGTTAGCTACTACTGCATATCTTGCATGGCACTTGGCGTATATTATTCTCACATCAGACAAGCTAGTTAATGTTAGTAGGTAATTTTTAACTTTAGAACTTAATTTCATAGGCCCAGGAAGCATTTTATAGGCCTTAGTGCCTTTGATCCTCTTCTCATGAAAGTGGATGTCATTGTAGGACAGGTCAAGGAGCTTCACCTTCATCTCTGAAGGTGTGACAAAGGTTTTAATCGAGGTTCAAAAAACTGACCATATCGCAGTAGGATGCTCTTTGAACTGAGGTATATCGAGCATGTATTATGCTATACCAAGGTATTTCCAACCTTGGATAAATCATGAATAGATATTGGCATAACGATGCTATCTATTGTACTGAAACATGATCCATACACCCCCATACTGTGGTACTTCAAACCTTGTTTTTCACGAAGCCAATGGACAGTCCTGATCCTCTCTCTCTCTGCCCCTCCTCCCCCCCCAATATATATATATATGTGTGTGTGCGCGCGCACACACATACATACATATCTACAAGGACTGTCGAACTAGAACTGGAGCCTATGTCGGCCGACCAGTGGTACGGTTTGTCCTTAGATTCCTCGGCATGGGCTCGCTGGCCATCAGAGACGTCGCGGTGGCGGTGCCGCCATCCATTCGGAAGCCTTTGACAGCCTCCGAACACTCAGTAAGGTTCTCTCCCTCTCTCTCTTCTTCCCTCCCTCCGCCCTTATCGAGCTCGGTAAGAGCTCGGATGGCCTTCGGTGGCCTCCGATGGTCATCGGAGGCCCTCTCTTCCTCTCCCTCTCCTTCTCTTCCCCTCTCTCTTCCTTTCTTTCTTCCCCCTCCCTTCGAAACGGCCATCGTGCCGTTTTGTACACTGAAACCGGACCGATTTCTCATCGATACGGTTCAGCATGATCGGAACTGTCCAATTCAGGATGGTTCGGAGAGCGGTGCACACACGCACACGCACACGCACACGCACATGCACACACACGTATATATATGTACATATACATACATGCGTGTACATATAATATACATATAATATATATGTACATATACATATATGTATACATATATTACACCTTTTTGTATTCTTCTTCCACCAATTCTGTCATTGCTATTATCCTTTCCAAACTCCTACATAACTGTTTCTAATGTCTCTAGCCTTCCTGAAACAACTGAACTCCTTAAAATCATTAGCTTTTCTTTCAATAAGAACAATAATTGTTGCTTATCCAAAACAATATATGTTTTTAAAAATAAAATAGTTACCGTAGTAATGGGTGTTGCTGGTGGTTAAAATGAAAAATAATGAAGAATAGTAAAGAAGCAACCACAACATTTCATTATTTACTAAAACTTATATTCTTTTGTTGAGCAATCTAAGGCCTATAATTTTAAGTATTTCTACAATCAGAATGAACATTTGAAATGATATTTTAGTAAGGTAAAAAATGAAAATGTCAAAATAAGCTGTGTTTCCCAATGATCAAATGTACTGCCATCACCATTAAGGCCAAATATCTACCTAAAGCAAGACTATATTCTTAAAATAGATTTTATTGAACAATATATAAATTATATTTAGCAATGTTCTAGGTTTAACATAATAATGGCTGTTCAGAGGCTTTGGCATTGCAACAACTTTGAAGGCGTCCCATTACATTATTTCATATAAATAGAACCAACGTTCGCTGAATTGTCCCGAACTAGACGGTTTAGGGCATTCCAAGCCGTACCGGCCGCAAATCAAGATGGTTTGGCCTTCTGAATTGGAACACCGGACGAGGGAGATTGAAAGAGAGGAAGAAAGAGAAGGGGAGGGAAAGAGGGAATGATACCGTCGGAGGGCTAGCAGTGGCTCAACGAGGCCGTCGGAGGGTTGTGGAGGCCTCCACAGCTTCGTGTCGCCTGGTAAGGCATTTAATCGAGAGAGATAGAGAGAAGCGAGGGTACCGGATGGAAGCATCAGTGGAGAGGCCGTCGTGGCCACTGGGCGGCGGAAAAGGTGCAGGCGGAGCTGCAGCTGTGAACAGGAGCGGTTGCCTCTATCCATCGCTTTTTTTTTTTTTAAAAATGATAATGAACAGTGAAGCCGATAAATTCATTGTCGGTTTGCCGGCTTCACCGTTGGAATTTTTTTAAAAAAATCCTGTGAAACAAAGGTAATCGCTCTTGTTTCACGCCTGCGGAGCTGCGGGCCACAATTCCACCGTCTGGCAGCCATGGTGACCAGCCGAAGGCCCTCTGACGGCCTCTCCGTCGGCTTCTCCTCCCTCATTTTCTTTCTCTCCCTCTATCTTTCTGTCTCGGCCGTGATTTGGTGGAGGAAGCGGAGGCCTTGACGGCCCTCTGCCACAGCTCGCCTGTGGCCATTGCCAGCATCTCCTCCGGCCACCCTCTCTCTACCCTTTCTTTCTTTTTCTCTCTGGTTCCTTTCTTCGCTTCTATGTCGGTTCACGCCAATCTGATCTAGTACATACCTGTACCAACTCGTATTGCTGACTGACTGGCATGGGCTCCGGTACCAGCTCCATGGACCTTGAACAGCACACCCTTAAAGATTGTTGTTTGACTGCCATCTGTTATACCAGCAATTATATGATGGGAACGACGGTGATCATTTGTCATTTTGCTATTCAGCTATATAAAATAATTGTCAACTTTAAATCTTCTTGGCTGGAATGAATATTTATGTTTGATAATTAATTTGTTGTCCAACAAGATGATTAGCTCTCTTATGTCCATAATTTTCTTTATAACTGGTAATAATTGTGGCTAATGAGTTATGGCAAAGTTCTTAGTTGGAACCTACCTAATGGCATGCACTTTGCATGCGCATTAATGACCTAGTCTTTGTGAGTGAGAAGGTGGCCATCTCATGGCTGATGCAAGCATTAAACAAATGAGACAATGCCCACGTATCTTGCTAATAATTGTGATGCTTTAATGCTATTATGACACTTCGTAGGTTTGTTGCTTTTGTATTAGTATTAATTTTTATCTGATAATTCTGTTCGAATGTATGCCTCAGGTGGTCTGAACATTTGCCAATGTCCCCTGTAGAGGGCTGTCCTACAGTATTTCAGGCTATTTGCAGTTTGACACCTGGTGTGCATGAGGTATAATCCTATGATTCATTTCCATTAATATTGTTGTTGTTTGTTACTGTTGTGAACTTGTGATTATCATTACCAATAGAAAATAACGCTTCTTTCCCTAGGATTACTCCATTTTTAAGTTTTATATCACAAATAATAGACTTGTCTTGAGCTGTGCAACTTGGGCTGATTATTTGCTTGATATCCTAGTTTGATTCTTGGTTTTTTATGTGGGCAGCCCTAGTAATTCTGTTGTAGTTTTCATGTAGTCTATGCACACATCCTCTCTGTAAATATTTGAACCACTTTATTGGTAGGTACAAATTCAGGGGCCCATATTCTTATAAGCATTTATAGTATATGCATATAAAATTTCTGTGCAATTCATGTTTTTGCTGCTCATTCTTCAATAGATAGTTCTATGCTATCTATAATATCACAATCTAATCTCCACTATGTTCTGTGACATGCAGTACAAATTCTATGTTGATGGAGAATGGCGGCATGATGAACAGCAACCTTCTGTGACAGGGAGGTATGGGACAGTGAACACTGTGTTCTTAACCAGGGAGCCTGATCCCATACCTGCAATTTTGAGCCCAGGAACACCTGGCAGTAGAATGAACATGGACGTAGACAGTGAGGCCTTTCAGCATGTGGTAAGGATGTAGTAATTTTTTGCTTATACTTATAAACATGCAAGTAAAATTTGTGCTTGTTATAAGATTAGAGCCTAGGTCTTGTTGTAAGATTACAGCCTAGGTCTGGTTGCAGAAAAAAGAATGCTTATATTGCTAGAGGATCTGACATGTTTCTTTTCTCTTCTTCTTCTTATAATGTAAACTGCAAAGCACTAATATTTTTATGTAAAATATGAGAATCTAGTGATATTTAACTTTTAAAATATGAATTTTATATTCAAGGTATTTCAGAACATCATTCACACATAAGTACATGCATGCATAAAATTTGCATCATATGTATATATTTATCCGTGTATGTAAACTTGCAACTGTTGGCATATTATGTAGGACAACAAAAATAATCATGCAACTTAAAGCATGATTTGCAAAGTTATGCATGCACATCCCTACCCCCACGCCCACGCCCACGCCGACGCCGCATCCCCCACCCCCCCCCCCCCCAAAAAAAGAAAAAAAGAAATCTCGTTCACCAATTCAGCTCCATTGTTATTGTTGTTATTTGTTACTATTGTTACTTACAAATCACAACCCTTTATAAAATTTTACAAATTTCATTTTCACCTCATTGCTCTATCTTCTATGTGGCTTCCTGTTGGTTTACCTTGAATGTAGTAGTTCAAATGGGTCCTATAGGCAACAAATAGATATAAAGGCTATGTTCAGATAAATAAATAGCAGCATAAATCTTTATTTTAATAGTTATGGGATTTTTGGTGATTCTTCCAGAAAAAAGACAGATTTTTAATTGGGAAAAAGACTATAAACATATTTATAGGGAATAAATACTATTTACACTAAGATCTTCATGGTTTTTTAATCTTGATTTGTTTATGAAAAAACTTTGTAAGGTTTGGTGGAACATTATTTGACTTGATTGATGATAATTAGGTATGATCTTTTGGCTTTTGATAATTGCATCACTGGTTTCTGCTTTGTTGATTTAGGAAAATCTAACAGCTTTCCTCAATGTTTGACAATAACATACCTGCAATGTCAAAGCTTCACAATACAGTTCCCTTATATTCATGTTTCCTTTGTCCAAGATGGTAAATAACATGGTTTTAGAAAATGCCAAAACGGAATGGTATGACTGGTACTGTACCATTCCAATTTGATACCACTAATGGGATAGGTGCAGGGATGCCAAGATAGCTTTAATATTATGTAAATGACTGTACTGGTCTCTACTGGTCCATACCAGTGCGTACTGGCATTGCCGCATCAGTTGGAACCAATAGGTTTTCAATTTTTTTGGAAGCTGTCGGTTTTGGTTTGTGTGTTGTTGGTATCAATATTGTACCATTCTGATGCAAAAAATTGTATGGGGTTTGGTACTGGTATTTTAGAACCTTGGTAACTAATTTATTAGGTGATCCTGTCTATTTTGAAGTGGTGTAATAACTATCCTTAGCATACACTGCCTCGCCGGTTTGTTAATCTGAAGGCTGGAACCATCCCGGCTGGCCTCCAGTATGGCTCGGTATGCCCCAAACTGGCTGGGGAGATGCAACAAGGTTGGAGACATGCAATCTGGGCTAGAGAGGGTGGATCTCCACTAGGGAGGGGTGTAGGGGTCCTTTAGGCTCGAAGGGGTTGATGGTAGTCGAGTAGAGAGTAAAGTGAGGGGAGAGTGGGGGAAAAGTGGGAGTGGCCTCACTGTGCATCACACCTGTTGTGAAAGTGACACTGAAACCTAATGGGGCCAAAACCACTTTCAGAGTTATTTCACTCAGTCACTTTTTAAGCCCAAAATAACTTTAAAATTTCCACCACCACTTTCTGAAAGTGACTTTGGCCACTTTCAGGGCTACCAAGCATGCATTTAAAAAGTAGCTTTTCGTGGCATATACTTAGGTTAACTCTTTCCTGCGGAATGGTTATATTTTGAGCACTAGGTGATTACTATGTTAGCTAATTTATATTTCTCCATGTTTTCATTATAGGAGCTTGTTAAGTTATATTATTCTAAACCTAATCTGCATACCAAAATTTGAATTTGTAGTATTTTGTTTTTAATATGTTTTAGCCAATATATGTTCCATAATAATGTTCTGTTGCCGACCGTTTCTTTTCTCTCCATATTTAGCTGTATACTGCTTGACTTGCGAGAAAATCGCTTTGAGTGGGTGCCTCATGCATAAAGGCAATTTTGAAAATCTAGGGAAAACTAGTCTTAACATGACAAAGCTAGTTGGTTAATCTATCCTCTCTCTCTCTCTCTCTCTCTCTCTCTCTCTCTCTCTCTCTCTCTGTGTGGCAGTATCTCTAACCTACCCATGACAACCTTATTGTATCCAAGCTGCTTGTAACGTTCAATGTTCTTCCTCCATGCTTGGAAAAATAATATTAATTAGCTATTTATTTTATTTAGGCTGGCTGTTATTATACTCCAAAGACTCATTGAATCCTTATTCATACTTCATATTGTCCAAAACCAGCAAATGATTTATGTGGGGTTCATTTACATATATTCCACCCAAACAAATCTTTCATGTTGCTCATAAGGCTAGTTTATTTTCACCCAAATGAAACATTTCATTTTGAAATGTGAAGCTTTTTGCCAGTAAGTACTAGCTTTTGAGATTTTGGACAATTTTGTCTTGAATGCATGGGTTTATATAGCGGCACTTGGATATGACTTGTACTAAACTGCAGACAGTCATCACATACACGAGATCGTGTTTCTTCTTTGGGCCATTTATTGGATTTGAGATTAGGAAATGTTTTGACATTTCAACTCTGTTTTGTTAACGATATATAATGGTTGATTATGGTGCACTTAATGTTATTGGATGTTAACTGTCTTTAGCATTTTCATGTTTGCTGTACCAAGCAGGTGACATTATCGGATGGTGCCATGCATGAGGCAACTCATAGGATTTCAGAGACTGATATACAGATTTCTCGCTATCGCATTTCTGTATTCTTGTCTATGCATACTGCTTATGATTTGCTTCCTGATTCAGGCAAGGTAGAGATGCATTACCTTTTCTAAGTAGCCTGAACAATTATTGGAGAATATATTTTTGTCCTGGTGACATTTTTTTCACTGATTATGTATTTTCAGGTCATTGCTCTCGATGTTAATTTGCCTGTGAAGCAAGCTTTTCATATCCTCTATGAACAGGTATTTTCACTTCAAAATTTTTAGGTACCATATTTTTGTTCTTATTTGAAAGGTTGACAATCTGTGTCAGCTTTCCTTACATGCACCCATCTCTTTGCTTATGATTGCTGTGGGGTTTTGAAATGGAAAAGTTCTGGCAAGGCTGATTCTAGGATTGAGTAAAATTTGAAGTCTTTGATGGTTTCCACACTTCAAGTCGAATGACACATACCTTGATCTGCATGATGCAATGATCTGTTGATCGACTTGATTCAACTTCTACTGAACGCATGAACACGTTTCTCGACTGTTGCTATTTGGTGGGCGTGGTTATCATCAGACAAGGAGTTCTGAAACAAACTACCTGTTTTGGCCTTCTTATATATCAGTAAAGTTGACATGTCAGGATTTTCTATGAGCCTGTAGATGATGTTTCGTGTTTTTTGTATACATAATTATTTCCTTCCGTAATGAACAACTTTTTCATATCTCCAATCTTTCCAAAGCATGGATCCATGTAGATGCTGTGACAATGTCTGTTAACTATGAGGTTTTTTTGTTTCTAGAGAACCATTTTGATGTCAATGTTGTCAAAGGTTCAAGGCATCCTAAGGCACCAAGGTCTCTTGGAGCCCAGGCATAAGGGATGATGCAGTGTGCACCTTGACAAAGTGAGGTGCAAAAATATCAATATCACTATCAATAATAATGAATACATGATTCTAAACACATTTAACAATGAATTACTAGTTGATGAAACAAATACAAATAAAAGAAGCATTAGATTTCAGGGTTACATGCATACGAAGGACATGGAATGTCAAATATCAGAACTTCAGACAATAACCACCATAAGAAAATAATGGTGATGGTACTACTAGCAAGTGTAAACCACTGAACTACATAAAAATATAAAATTACTAGAAACTTCAAGTCAATCATCTAAATTGAAACGTCAAAACATGAAAGCAATCATGTGAATCCATTTGTCCAAGATGCAAATACAAAGCCACCAAAGTATCTATCGTGAAATCTGGTCTCAAACTATAAGGCATCATTTAAGTCCTAATATGTAAACATCATCAAAATCAACAACAAGTGCAACATTGTTTTCATCTTCATCTGCAGCTAAAGAAGTAAAGAAGGAGCAGCAGCTAAATAAAGAAGAATGAGAATAAGAAGAGAAGAACCCTAGGTTGAACTTAATCCACCTTTCTCTTGATTCTGCCTACATATATTTCTCTTCTTTTGGCCACTAGTCCCCAAATCCTGATATAATAAAAGGCTGAGATTTAAAAGTGATCAGGCACACTTTTTATATGCTTGGGCTTTTGTTCAAGGTGCTAAAAAATGGACATGCTTTTGTAGCACTCAAGCAAAGGGGCCTTGCCTTGGGTAGGTGAGGTGCAGGAGCTGGACTTTGCATGTGCCTTCTTCCTAGGTTGAACTTAATCCACCTTTCTCTTGATTCTGCCTACATATATTTCTCTTCTTTTGGCCACAAGTCCCCAAATCCTGATATAATAAAAGGCTGAGATTTAAAAGTGATCAGGCACACTTTTTATATGCTTGGGCTTTTGTTCAAGGTGCTAAAAAATGGGCATGCTTTTGTAGCACTCAAGCAAAGGGGCCTTGCCTTGGGTAGGTGAGGTGCAGGAGCTGGACTTTGCATGTGCCTTCTTCCTAGGCGTGTCTTTGACCATGCTCTTTGATGTCAAGCAAGCTTCCTCTAATTCTCTAACTCGAAATCTGAAATTATGTGTGTGTGCATTTTTTCCTTCCCTTTCAAGCCAGTGTTTTTATGTGGATTATTGGATATATTATTTTCTGAAATAGAGACATTTTCAGGGAATTCCTGTGGCTCCTCTGTGGGACTTCTACAGGGGTCAATTTGTTGGCGTACTCAGTGCATTGGATTTCATATTAATTCTGAGAGAGGTTTGTATTCAACAGTTTGTCGACTTTATATATTCACATCCTATGCCTATTTGAAGTAGGTTCTGAATGTGCATGAATGGAGTAGGTATGGAATGCTGTTGTCCTTTTCTGGTTTATTGTATTAAACATGTGACATCGAGGAAGTTGTTTAGTGGCTGAGAGAGATCTTACTTTTACCTTGCAATTTACTTGTTATCAGATGATGCTTGCCCTGTCTATGAAGGCATCAAGTGTATCTTATGCTTGGCTACAGATGAACAAATCATTGAGTTGCTAGTAACTAGTTAGATGAGTTTAAATTCTACGTGTGGGAACAGTTCCCCTTTCTTCTATTAAGAAGTTTTACATTCTAACCCTGGATTTGTTTTCGTTGAATGAACATATGCTTCCTTAAGGGGGAAATATATTGTTCAATTACAATTGAAGCAATGCCCCATTTATACTGTACAGTTTGTATCAACAAACAGACAAAGCAAGTTTTTGTTTTTATTTTTATTTTTTTAATTGTTTTTTTGTTTCTTCTTTCCTCTTCTGTGTCTAGTGTGTGATAATGTGTTGCTGATTGCAGCTTGGGAGTCATGGTTCAAATCTAACTGAGGAAGAGCTAGAAACTCATACAATATCTGCTTGGAAAGAGGGAAAACAACAACTTTATAGGCAAATGGATGGACATGCGAGACCATGTCAACGGCGCCTGATACATGTATTCTTATATGTTTCTTAATGTGGTTATGCCTCTTTATCTTTTCAATTTTTAATTAATATTAGTTTCATTGCAATTTGATGTGCATGTTAATGTGGTTAACAAAGTTGGGAAACATAATGGCACTGGTCGACCCTTGATAGCCCAATCAGCCTATGGAGATAGATTTTTTTTTTTTTTGATTTTTTTTTTATTTATAAAATCGAAAGATAGAATAAATTTTTGATCAAATTCATGATCATGGGGAAAATCAAGCTCAAGACAGCTTGGATTTAACTTTAGAATCTTCCATGCAGGAGGAAGAAGGGGGAAATTAAATAAACTGTAACTTAATCAAATCATTTTGGTATCTTGGTGATGACCTTCGCTTACCCTTTTTTTTTTTTGGTGCCGTAATGACTTGAAGAAACACGGAGTTACTCTGTTGAAAGATGAATAAAACTTTAAATAACCACTTGTTGTGATACATTTGGATAGAAGGGATTAGGCTATCCTTCACATAATTTGTTACCAATCACACTGTAAAATTCCTCATTGGGGTCTCATTTTAAGTCTGAAAAACATTCAGATTTGTAACCTTTTTCAGTCAAAAAAGGCCATAGACTCAGAATCTGAACTAGATTGTTTAGATGAAATATATAAAAAATAACAATGAAGTATACGTAAAATAACTTCTGGGAGAAACAGTAGGACAACAGTAGCTGAAATTATTAGTGGCCTTATTTCTGGAAAATTAAACTCATACACAGGTATGATGAGGAGGATCCTTGTTCTTGTGCAGAGTGCCATGTTCCAAAACCATGAATATCTTGTCAGTGTAACATGTAAATTAGGATGATTCATTAGTGCTATTTACTGCTTTTTTTTTTTTCCTTTTCCTCTGAATGGTTCGTTTTGCTGCTGCTGAATATCTACTTTGGATTTTTGATTATATTAGTATCGTACTTTGTTTCCATGGTTATTATATATGTTAAAATGCCATTTTGAAAACTTATCAGGGGAGTTTGGCATGTGTAGGCTGGTCCTTACGACTCCTTGAAAGATGTTGCTTTAAAGATTTTGCAAAATGAAGTAGCTACAGTTCCAATCATCCATTCATCATCACAGGATGGGTCATTTCCACAATTGTTGCATCTTGCTTCTCTTTCTGGAATTCTAAAATGTAAGCCATATACCTTTTACTTGCCCATGGTCATGGCCACCTGGCATTTCTGTAGCACTATTTTACTATATGTATTTTTAGCCATTTGATGTGTGCTTAGTAGCTCTCTTTTACATTTCCAGGCATCTGCAGGCACTTTAGACACTCTTCTAGTTCTTTGCCTGTTCTACAACAACCAGTTTGCACCATTCCCGTGGGTACATGGGTTCCGAAAATTGGTGATCCAAATGGGCGCGCACTAGAAATGTTGAGACCGAGTGCATCGCTAAGCTCTGCCCTCTCTTTGTTGGTTAAAGGTGGACTTGCAGTTCCTTACCAACCGCTCGCTGTAAACTTATATTAGGATCCAGTATTGCAATATATTATTTGTTCCATATCTGTTTTATTTCTGTAATTTTGTGCTTGGATATAATTATGCTTTTGTATGTTTTCAGTATTACTACCAATTGCAGTGAAAAGAAATTTCAAGACCTGTTGTTACATTATACATGTTATTATGTTGAAATGGATTGTAGGTCCTATTTGGTTCTATCATGGCATCTTTGACCTTCAGTCTGTTTGTGTTTCTCATGGCTTTAAGTAATGTTTGCTGAAAAAATTTCATCATGTCCATTGCATTGTAAACCTACATGATCATATATGGTTGACAACGATGACATATGCATTATGAATGTTGCAGCTGCATCATATAACTCAATTTCGCCCTCTATATGACCTTCTTACCATCTAATGTTCAATTATATCTTAAATCTTTTTTGTATGTGTGAAATATTATATATTTTTGTGAAATATTATCTGACGGTTACGACATTGTTATGTGCTGTTGGTTTTGACTGTTCTAGTTTATTTTTTTAACTTCCATAACCATATATTTTAACCATGTGATGGGAACTATTCACTTCTTACTGTGGCTTTTACCTTTGTGTATGTCTTTGCATGTTGTAGATACAGGTTTAGTTTTTCGAAGGAGATGCATAAGAAAGTAGGATATACTCATTTCTTGACTTGTTTAGGATTAGTTTTGAGGGATGAGATGAAAAGGGCATCAGTGGTCCCGCTTTTCTAGATCATCAAATTTAGCAGGGTTGTCAACAGGCATGCTCAAAACATGTAAGGGTCACTCATCCCAAAAAATATCGAGGCCTGGCTTTTGTGCTCAACCTCCTCTAGGTTCACTGTAATTTGGTTTGATTTTTAGAGATGCAGATATTAATCCCAGGTTCTTGGGTCTTGTTCTTGATTATATAGTTTCGGTTGCTTTCAATGAGGCGTGGGATTGATGTAGAACTAAGTTACTACATCGTCCCATGTATTAAATGAATCTGTAAGCCAGCATATTGTATTGGGTCCTAGTGTTCTGATATCATCACCATGTTTTTGTGCCGAAATCTCTTCCTATGACAAATTTATGCTGCTTGAGTTGGGCAATTTGATCTTAGTGGACAAACCACAAATGGTTGGACCTGATTTGTTGATCAATTCTAAAATAAATTTTGGCCTCATGATTTGGTTGTTTTCTTTAAAAATAATTTAGGTAGGGTTGAATTCTCAAGCCATAAATCCTACTTTTCTAACAAATAAGGATATCCAGATCCACCATACTAGAACGAAAAAAAGATAAGATATACATAATATTTCATATCATTCTTCTCCAACTGCTTGCAAATGGCATTTCTGCTAATATATTGGGTACAATGACTTAAATTTTGAGGGAATGTAAACCATTTATAAACTAACTACATCACCTACTACAAAATAAGACCAAATAGATATTTATGTCCTTTAGTGTGTCACGAAACCTTTGGACCATTACAACTTGCTCCAAAATTGTCAGTGGGTAGCTTCTAAGACATTCGAAAGATGTGTTTGTCCAAGTCATTTAACAATCATTTGCCAGGAAGATGATACAGCTTGATCTCAAACTTTCCATTTTAATGTTTAATAATCATTAGATATGGGAAAGGAATATAAAGTTAAGTTTTAAACATAAGGCTCTGTTTGTTGAGAAAGTGAAAGGAGAGAAAGTTTGTCATTGAGGGAATTTTTTCCCCCATTATTTGGTGCTAAAAAGAAAATTCAGCACGAAAATAGAGGCCAAAATTTTCTCTACCAAGCCTTTTATAGTTTTTCCTCTCCAAAAAGTATTAAGTTTGTCAGACAAACGACAAGTAGGCAAATGTAATAATATCTTATCCAATTTTCACAATTTTCTGTGCAATTTTATTGCTTAAACCAAACATGAGAAAATTCTTAATTTTCTTTTTCTCTTTTTATCTTCTTCCACTAATCTCTCTCTCTCTCTCTTTTTAATTTCATTCTAATGGAAACCAAGCAGACCTTAGTGTTTCATTTGACTCTTGACTACAGTCAGAGGCTAAACTGATAGTTGTTACAATGTTGGGCTTTGGGCCTGTGCTGGATGGTTGCTATTGACAGCTCCTAGATGGAGTGATGATGACAAAGAGATGGAGCTTTTTATTATGTTATCCCTTCTGGATTAATGAAGATATTATGTTTTCACTACTGGGTAAATGCATATTTTTCTGCAACTATGTTGATTAATCTTGATATTACATATTTCATTGGAGCATGTTGAGATTTTCTCTTTTTTATGCTTCGGAGCAGCAATTGAGAATTTAATGGTGCATATATTAATTGGATTTAGTATTTTTTTGCATTCTGTGACATTAATCAATTCTGCTATGAAGTGTCTTACACATGTTCTCGTGTCAATTGCCTTCAGCCCGAGTTAGTTCAATACCTATAGTTGATGACAATGATTCATTGCTGGACACATATTCGAGAAGGTATGTTATATTTCTATCTTTTTATGTGCTTGAAATGGATTAGATGTTCCTAATATCTGGTTTCTAAGGTTCTGTTGCTTCGGTCTATAGTGACATCACAGCTTTGGCTAAAGACAGAGCTTATGCGCATATTCGTCTTGATGAAATGAGTGTTCATCAGGTAAAAGTAGAGCTCTCTTTTATATTAACTCTATGAAGATGCATACAGGGCATTAGTTGCTTGAAGGGCATTCTTTTATTGTTTATGATCTAAGTTTGTAAACAGCACATTTTCACTAAATGTCCATACGTGCTTGCATGTGGATTTGTTAGGATGGGGGTGAATTCTAAACCAGAATATAGAGGAAGCTTAAGAGAATATAGATTGGAAAATTAATCCATTGAATACGAATTTAGTGGGAATATGTGTGGAAAGAAATCATGAGTCGCTGAAAACATCCTTGATCTATTGTTCAGAAAATTTGAAGATGGCTGAAAATATTGTGGAGCGGGTTTCATGGAGGGAAGATGCTTTGAAAATTGCATCTTTCATTACTAGATTTTAATGACAATTTTGTTCTCAAGGCTATTTTAGGTATAGATATCCTTGTCACTTGAGTAGGACAGTCTAGAGACTGCATCTATCGTTCTGGTATTGTTGGGAAAAGGATTATTCCAGGGAGCTCAGGAGTTGCTCTGGAAGAGGATAAAGTTGTCAGATAAAGCATTCATTCATGATGAGAATCTTACAGTGTCCACTTAGGAGATAAAGATTGTAGATATGGCGTGATACAGGTATGTTGATATGACAATTTTGATAGATTAGTATTCTATGCAACTGAGACATGACAAAACAGACATTTGTTATCACAACAATATAGCTCACACACCAACATAACATGGACATCCATGCACCATTTGGTCATCGTCCTCAGTTTTGTATTTTATAGATTATAGACCAAGCTTCGTAGAATTATGATAAACATCATGCCTGTTGAGGCTAACAGTCAACTGAAAGAAAAGAAACTGCCCTCATCCCCAGCACATCTGAGATGTTTCCTGTATCTGAAGCCTTTTCTGTTTTTTAATTATTTTCTTAATTTTTTAGAAGGATATAGAAGGAGTGTCTGACATGTATCCTTGCTATATATGATGCTTCAGTATTTGATATGGATTGAGCATGGCCGCAGCATGTGATTTGGAGCATGCTGCACATTCTAGTGAATTAAATCTCAGTTACTTGCTACCTGTCTTCAAGGAAACATAGCTGCACATTCTAGTGAATTAAATCTCAGTTACTTGCTACCTGTCTTCTTTTTCCTTGAGACCATCTTATGCTGTGCTAAATTTAGGCACTGCAACTTGGGCAAGATGCAAATTCCCCGTATGGATTTTTCAACGGGCAGAGATGCCAGATGTGTCTCCGCTCCGATCCTCTGCAGAAAGTAATGGAGCGATTGGCTAATCCTGGTAATGATCGGTTCGCATACAAGTTTTGGTATTTGAAATATCATGTGTTAGTTCTGCATATTACTTGATTTCAGGAGTGCGGCGTGTCATTATTGTCGAGGCTGGAAGCAAGCGTGTTGAAGGCATAATTTCATTAAGTGATGTATTCAGGTTTCTGCTGGGTTAGCCTGAAGCATCAACACCTGCTTGTATGCAATTTAGGCTACTGGCAGAACCGTTTCACTTTCTCTGTGAACAGGTTGTCAGCCTACCCTTTTTGGCTGAAGGTGTCGTATGTGATGTTTCTCATCAATAGCCTCTTTTTTTTTAAGATCGACGGCCCACCAGGGTTCTGTAAATGTTAGGATTTTTTTTTCTTTTTTAATTCTTTTTATCCCATTTAATACCCTGATCTCCTGATTGTTATTATTGAGATTGTCCTGACATGTGGTGCCATGGTTCCAAAGGTTTTTTCATGTTCTATCAGAGCACGGACCGCTTAGTATATTGCAAGCCAAGGCCGCTAACAGATAGGCAAAAATAGAAAAGAGTTGATGGGATGCAAGGAAATTTATTTTTAGCTCTGTGAGAGATGATGCTGGTTTCATCAGACGCCATTATTAGTGGTGCAGGATGTGAATCTCAATGTAATCTTATAGGAGAAGATTTGAAGATAAATTTATTTATTTTTTTTAGATTTGAAACAAATATTTTTAAATACTTGTAGCTCTATAGTTAAAGTTCATATACTATTCTCGACAAGTGTTGAAACAGGTTTAAAACCAAGGTACATAAAGTTGGCTATGCATGTAAAGAAACATCTGTCACTGAATTGCTTCGCGTGCAGGTTGCAGTTTTAATTCTTTGTTTTTTATTCTTTTTTGGTTTTTAGGTTTGAATGGGATGGGTTATGCATGTTCTTTTTTGGACGGTTCTATGTAGCCTATTTACGTTGGAATGAAAGATCACTTGGTGTGGCAACTAAAAAGGAGAACATGACAGAATAAAGAAGTTTCACCTGGATGTAGCATTGTTAGGGCTTTCCTCTTGCTAAACTTCAGTTGCAGAACAGTAAAAAAGGTCATATTCGTTGCAGCAAAAATGTAGTGTTTGGCAGTACTGATGGGTAGGGCCGATGTCATCTAGTATAAGCATACACCCGTTTGTGGTATGTTCTAAAGCTGGGTGAAATTTTGCATGCCCGGTTTCTCTAAAATTTTTTGTTCATGATCAAATATCCTT